>NC_043992.1:39652729-39770229 GCF_902150065.1 Myripristis murdjan | reverse complement strand
TTAGCTTGTCTATTCAGAGAAGAGGTATCACTTCGGATTATTTTTCAATCTATGTTATCACATGCATACTACTGCTCATTCATTGGTAGCTGAATTGTTAGGTCTGTTTGATAAGTAATTTAAAATTTTAAAATGATAATAATTTAACATATTGTTAAATTTTAAAAAAGCCAACATGATGCAGGTCAAAGACTAAAAAAAGACTATTGACTAAAACTAGACTAAAATATATTGTAATTTAGTCGACTAAAACTACACTAAAATACTTTGGATTTTCTTTGACTAAAACTAGACTAAAATGCCAAGACTTTTCGTCGAGTAAAATGTGACTAAACAAAAAAGAATACAAGTTGACTAAATATGACTAAAACTAATGAGGGCATTTGACACAAGACTAAGACTCAAACTAAATTGAAAAATAGCTGACGAAATTAACACAAACAGAAATGTGTTAGAATATTAAAATGAACTATTTCATTCCAAAAACCGCGTGGCATGCAACACATGGAGATAGAGTTGTCGCATTGCCACAGACATCCGATTACGGCCACTGCTGTTATATCAATTTCCAATGCGATGTTGTGCTCTTCATTTTAAAGTTATTGGTTTAGTTATAGTTGTATGTATAGCGAGCAATTTTGCGACTCGCGCTGCGCCTCCAAGCAGCCATGCCAAGACGTGTCTGTGACACACACACACACACACATGCGCACACACACACACAATGGACACATTTAGTTTATAAATGCACAGCCACGAACCTACTGTATTATGTCCTTTAATGTAATACATTTGTAATGTTATAGTACCATATATATATATGTTCATAATTGCTCTTTATCGTGGCAAAAACTCATTTTATCCAATTACTCGATTACTCGACAGAATTTTTGGTCAAATACTCGATTACTAAAATATTCGATAGTTGCAGCTCTAATTCTGAATAATACAGGAATATGGTGTGCTTGTAAACGTGGCCAGTGTGAGTCAATTGTTTTATTCTAATCTGGCCGCTGTTTTTTTTTTCTAAAGTCTATTTGAAAATCTGCAGAGGCTGTTTTTGATGATGACAGGGACAGAAAGAAATTCAGTTTTAAACAAAAGTTTGCTCACTCTGCGTTAAACACCCCATGAGTGAGACGCTTTGTTGATTTGATGTATTTCCTGTTGAAACAGGAGGTTTGGGGGCGGGACGCGGTGCAGGGAAGGATCACTCAGAGCAAACCAACAGGATCTCAGTTTGGGACAGAAACAGACTTTTATTTTGAAGGGACAGGTGGATGAGAGAGGATGTCTAAAGGTTTGTGTGGGTATTGGTTGAAATTTTAATCTCAAGCCACTAGAGCAGGATGACATCACTGTTTAAGACGCTCTGTCTGACAGGAAGTCGAGGTCACCTGAGGTCATATGAGGTCGTTTCATGGCGTGTATTTCTGTGGAATGAAACTGTGGAATTCTCTGGTGAATCGGTTAAAATTCTGTCCAGATACTTCTAATAAATCGCATTAAAAAAAAGAGTGAAGGGACAGTATGAACTTATGGAGTAACATTTACGTTAAAATGATGGTCTTTGTTATTGTTTTTGTTTTGTTTGTTGTTTGGCTCGTGTCCTTTTATTAAATTATGTTAGCCTAATCACAATTATAATTGTCAGACTGTCTAGTTTGTGTTCTGTATTTATTAATGGGAAAGTGGCAGATGATGCAAGCTTCTCCTCCTCCTGCACCTGTTCAGGTCATGGCTGCTTGGTGTGTAATGAGCTTCCTGTCCTTAGACACCTCTCACTCACCTGACTGGTCGCTGGACTGACTGACAGCCGGCTTGGCCCCGCCCAGGCAGACGGAGAGGAAGAGGAGGGTGGAGATGAAGAACGCCTTGCAGAGAGACACTGTTATTGTGCCAGTCCCTAATCAGCATTGTTATTCATAATGGGAGCATTGAATTTCAATGAAGCACACAAACACTCCTCTTATGAGTAAAAACAGATGAGACCTGGCAGTGCCCACGCCTGCGAAAAATGTCTGAGCCATTTTTTCAGCCAGATGTAGAGGGATATCTCATTTCTCATGTAGGGTCCATGGCATGGCCAAGGGTCAATTAACGCTGCAGAACTCAAATTGTATAGCGCATGCATATGAAATATCTATTATATATCTATATCTAAATAGGTAGACAGGTCAACAGGTAGATCCAACCCAGCAATCTGATTGGTCAATCAGACGTTTAGAATGTGCTCAGATAAGCATGACATCACTTTTTCATCATCACTGAAAATATTACTCAGCCTATTTCTTATTGCCTGAGTCTGTATGGTTTCCATGACAACACGAAACATTTCTCTGAAACCTGCATCAAAAGCTGCTGTCAACTGTGTTTGCTTTGTCAATTTTGATTTCTTTGGCGACCTGAGTTTGGTCAAATGTCTACAAGACAACCTGACAAACACCGGGCAAACAGCTGATTTCTCAGCTGTAAGGAAAGAAGAGCTAAACAAGATCCTCCGTGAATTTTATGGAGCTTTAATTTCTATGATAAAGAGAATGAAATGCCTCAGCAAATTCTGCACCACGGACAGTACCTGCTGAGGCAGATTCAGCACCACGGACAGTACCTGCTGAAGCGGATTCTGCACAATGGACAGTACCTGCTGAGGCCGATTCAGCACCACGGACAGTACCCGCAGAGGCGGATTCAGCACCACGGACAGTACCTGCTGAGCCTGATTCAGCACCATGGACAGTACCTGCTGAGCCTGATTCAGCACCATGGACAGTACCCGCCAAGGCGGATTCAGCACCATGGACAGTACCTGCTGAGCCTGATTCAGCACAATGGACAGTACCCGCCAAGGCGGATTCAGCACCATGGACAGTACCTGCTGAGCCTGATTCAGCAACAGTACCTGCTGAGGCAGATTCAGCACCACGGACAGTACCTGTCAGATTTTCCACAGAGATGTGCGGCTATAACTTTGTTATTGTTATTAATGCGTTAATGTTACCAGTTATTAATTAGGGCCCGAGCACTGTCCCAGTGCGAAGCCCTATTGTATTTGTACCGTTTCTTTCTTCTTCTTATTATTATACATACGTGTCATTAGGCCTTAATTTGACCCCCTAAACATGCTCAAAAACTTACCAAATTCGGCACACACATCAGGTCTGGCGAAAAATTCGATAAAATCAAAAATCGAACCCCCCAGGTGCAAAAATGGGCTCGGTAGCGCCACCTAGGGACGCAAAGGCAGCCCCTGCGGCCCACAGGAATGTGATAGAAAGACCAAAGCAACGCCGAAACGTAGATCTCATCAAGTCCAATATTTTTCGTGCCATGCCCCCCACCTAAAACCAACAGGAAGTCCGCAATTTGCATTTGAAAGTCACGTTTTCGCCCAAATTTCCACTTTGCATGAAATCTATCTCCTCCCAGGGCGTTAATTTTATCGGCTTGCAAATTTCATAGATGACAGAGAACATAGTGCTTAACAAAAGTTCTGAAGGAATTTACATTCCTTTTAAACCGTTTGGATTTCAGAAGGACGCAAAGTCTGAGTGTCCACAAGCACCACCTCCACTTTTTCCCATGGACCCTGGTGTGCCTGCTGTGAATAAACAGGCACTTGCCCTGACAATGGGCACTAATTAGGCCCCTGGTGACTAAAGTAAAAGTCTGACAGCTTTCAAACCTATGCCGATGGAAAGAGGACGCATATTCCTACAAAACTATCATGGTGTGGATTGGAAAAAGTTTGTGGCCACTGAGGAGTTGTTCAACAGGTTTGGACTCTGGTTTCTCTGCTCTGCACTGTTCTCCCTCCCCTCCTCCACTCTTCTGACTCACAGTAGCTGCCTGCAGCCTTCTCCCAATGCACACTCATTGGGAAGGAGCAGTAACAACTGCTCCTTCCCATTTGTGACCGGTGCCACAGCCACCGGGCACAAATGGGCATGCGGCAGCACGGGTGCGAGGGCCCGTCCAACGCTGCTTGCAGCTTTAATTAGCTTATTAATTAATTTGAATCCCACAGGTGGAGAAACACTGGCTTATCTTGTAAATTTGTAAAATTTTCCTCATAAATTTACTACTTTAATCTAAGAGAATATCTTCTTGTAAATTTATAACTTTAATCTTAGATTATTTTGCGTTTGTTTTCCTCACTGTATTATTCCCTGTCCCCTGTCCCCCTGTATTTTCCCCCCACAGTGGCCCTAACACACAGTTGTACAGCTGCTGTGAAACCTGCAAAAGAACCCCAAAACAGCCTGAAGTGCGCCGTCCTGCGCCGGTCGGCGTGGCTGCAGCTCCCCGCTCAGCACACGCGGTTAAACAGCTGGCGGGCCCCGGCACCGCCGCATCATGCTCCTCAGTCACACACACACACACACACACACACACACACACACACACACAGACTGTTCAAATAATCAGCCTGTCAAAACCAGTCGGCCATGTCTCCTGCCTGTAGCCTATTTTTCACCAGTAATTAGCAAGATTAATTTGAAGAGAATATATAGTTAATATTCAAAAGTCACTTTTTATACTGGAAAATAATGTGAGGAATCATAATTTCATTATGTTTTTATGAAGCCAGTCGTTAACTGTATGGTGGCTTAATTTCACACCTCCAAAATGTGTCTGAGGAAAAAAACACAAAATAATAAGAGAATTTTTAAGCTACAGGACGTTATTTAAAAAAAAAAAAAAAAAAAAAAAAAAAAAAAAAAAAAGCTGAAAGGCTGTGAGGGAATAAGAGGTTTACCATTCAGAGGAGGGAACCTGTACTCCGCAAGAACAGACTCTCACCCCAGATCCGTTATCAAAACCTGCCGTTTTAATGTTGCCCTGCTCACCTAGGAAGCTGTGACACCTCGGGGTTGTCTTGCAACACGACATGTTTTGCTTGTGTCTCCGGGTGCTATCGGTATAGAAAAGTCTTTTCTATACCGATATAGAAAGCCAGCAACACCGTCTCGCTTCATTTATTTCTATCTCCCCTTACAGGTGAGGAAAGGATGCTATCGGTATAGAAAAGTCTTTTCTATACTGATAGCACCCGGAGACACAAGTTATTGATATAAAGGGTTGCTTGCTGGATCTTTTCTGAAAAGATCCAGCACGTGTAATAGATATGAACATATGTGTGTAAAACTAAGAGAAAGATAACGTATAGTTTAAATGGTTAAGGTGCACTCTAATGTGTTTTACTTAATATTTGGAAAGAGGCATTTCGAAATATATTTCAAGATATTTCTTAAAATATTTCTTCATTTTCGTTTTTATTCCAGCAGAGAAATGTGTTCTTATTGATTGCTCTTGTCTTCCGGGTTTCGCCTGTAGAGGGCGCATGTGATCTATTGTTCCGGCAGAGAAATGTGTTCTGATTGATTTTCTGGTCTTCCGGGTTTCGCCTGTAGGGGGCGCATGTTGCTGACGGCTTGTTCAATACAGTTTGAACCTGAAGCCAGCAACACCGTCTCGCTTCATTTATTTCTATCTCCCCTTACAGGTGAGGAAAATTGTTGTAGCGAATGTTTAACTGTGTACATATGTTTTTCTTATGTTACAAGGAGCAGTTTGCTGGTATAATATTGCTGTCTAAAGTAACTTTAGCGGGTGAATATAAGCAGTTCGTCCTGATGTAGCATGCCTGCTAGTTTGACAGCGTAATATGTAATGTGAACATGTGAATCGTTCAATACAGTTTGAACCTGAAGCCAGCAACACCGTCTCGCTTCATTTATTTCTGTCTCCCCTTACAGGGGTGTAACACAAGCAACCCTTTATATCAATAAAATCTCAACTTCTGTACTTGTTCACACCGTTCGTATTTCTGCGGAAGACGACCGCGGGCTGATAGGAGCGGGGATCATTAAAGTTAAAGAATTGTTGAATTAGGTTCAGATCGATGTAGTGGATGTTGCTGAATTTAAGGGCAGATCAAAACGACCACTAAAATATTCCTGATGCTGTGCTAGCAGGTGTACGCTTTCACAGGTAAGTAGGCTAAGAAAATCGCGATAGTTTTAACGGAGTTTTGGCTCATTTCTAAACAACACGGACATTCTCAGTCGTTTGGTCTGATCCTTTAATCCGGAGCGACTCGGTGTGTAACAGCAGAGGAAGATTGCATGACTATTAAAAGTTATTCTGAAAATAATATAAACGGCAAGGCCAATACAACCCCAAGCCGTGTCAGCTCCAGGGTCCATAAGGGAAAAGGAGAAAAGAGCGTTCACTTACACTGACAGCAGCTCGGGTCGGTCCGCTCGGGATGAACCAGTCGGAGTTTATAGACCGAGACTCCCGGTGGAGAGCGGGGCAGGACGGGGTGGGGTGTCCCGGCAGGCGTGCGAGGCGAGGCAGGACCGAGGGTTTCCCAGGCTTGCTGTGTGTGTGTGTGTGTGTGTGTGTGTGTGTGTGTGTGTGTGCTGACTCAGATGGGCTAACCTTGATAGAGCCCCGCCGCACCGGGAGCAGCGGGAGGAGGGGGGGGGGGGGGGGGGGGGGGGGGGGGGGGTGATTAACGGGACCATTCACGAGTCTCGACAGTAAATCTCCAGAAGTAGCGGCACCGCCGCTGCGCGCACCTGGGAACTCATCCAAACTGAGCAGCCGAACCGGGCGGAGCAAAACGGATTATTAATCACCCTCTGATTAAGGCCCGGACGGCCGCGGATAGCGTGCGCGGGGATCCAGAGCGGCTGGCAGCGGCTCGGCTCACAGGTCCGGCTGCTGGAGTGACGGGGAACCCGGCCGCCCGCGGTCCTCCTGCGCGTCCCCGTCCAGGCAGAGCCGAACTGAGCGCCTGTCTGCCCGAAAAGCGCGGAAAAGGCGCAGGGAGCGAAGTGAGGCTGAAGGAAGTACACACACACACACACACACACACACACACACACACACACACACACACACACACATACCAGTTGCGACATCATCCGCGGCATTTCCCAACCTGCCCCTGACTCACTGCTCAAACTTTATCAGCAGTCCTACCCTGTACAACAGCAGATCACACACACACACACACACACACACACACACACACTCGATCTGGTGTGAAAACAGCCTGTCTTAGGCTCTAGGCTATTTCTCTAGAAATGTGGTTCTGTCTATATGCTTTATATCTATAGATGCAAGTCTCCATGAATATCTATGAGGCCCATTCTATAAGTTGTGTGTCTATACATTCAAGTCTAGATCGCATGTGTATATGCAACATTATTATTTTACACTACTACAACACCAATAACAATAATAATAATAACAATAAATATACTTTATCGATACATTACCTTTCATACGGGGGTTCAGCTCAAAGTGCTTTACAATAAAGTGAAGAAAAACAAGAGAATAAAATAAAGCCAGGCAATTTAATACAAGTGCAAATCTTCCGTTATAAAACCAGGCAATCAAATGAAAAAAAAAAAAAAAAAAAAAGCAGAGGCAGCAGAAAACAAAAGATATTTAAAAGGAGGTAAAACAAATTAAGATATAGACACAGTAAAATATGTAGAAACAAAGGAAGACAAAAATGTAAAACAAAGGAGAACAAAAAGCAGGAAAACATGTACAAGAACAGAATAGAAGAATAAAACAAAGGAAGCATGACAGTTACATTTTTCTATTGTGATTTAAAAGCTGCAGCTCCTACAGCCTTTGGCAATGACTACTTGTATATGTATATGTATGTATGTTTATATGTGTATATGTATATGTATAATATGGACATGCTATTCTATCTGTTACATCCACACACAGAAAAATAATAGTTCTAAAATGGCAGTTCCATGTAGAACCATGAGCTACTGAAGAACCACCCATTTCATGGATGGATCCTTGTTTGGGACAAAAAACTGAGAACGGTTCTGCTCTGAACCGAGCGGCTCCACCAGGAGGAATCTGCAACGGTTCACTTAAAGCTCCACTGTGAGGAACTGTTTTTGGTTTCAGTTGGCACCTTTTTTAACCCTTAAAAGAAAAAAGAGAGAGAGTTAAATGAAATTATTAATGTCACTGTAATTTAACTTTAATTTACCTTCAGTGTGTCCCGGGCCAGGCTTTGCAGCGCTTGGTGATTCAGCAAACGTTTGAGGGTCAAGGAGACAAAAACCTGAACACAGTTTTCAAACGGTGGGCCAGCGCCCTCAGGGTTACACTGTGAACCTTCATTTTGTATTGGGTGGTTGCACCAGCTGTACTCTCATCCTCTCCAAACTCAGCACGTAGCCTCTTCTTCTTCCTGGATCTTTGACAAGGCAGTGCAGCTTGAGCCTCATTTTGCAGTTTGACGTTTGCCCAACAAAGTTGTCCGCTCACCTCTGGACAGTTTCAGAATCCATGGCGTATTCCCTGAGGTTCTCCTGTGTGCCAGCGGCGGGACGATGAGCTGTCAGATTCATTCCAGCTGTTTGGAGATGTTTAGACAGAGCAGACATCAGAGGTCAAGGCCTCCATGTTGGCTTTTGCCTTCACGTGCACAGATGGTTTCATGTTTTCATTTTCAGTGATGGCTGTGAGTGTCACTTCAAGCTCACTTCAAGACTTTTGTCCAGGGAACCAAAAGATCCAAACATCTTTCACCCACCATGTCTCTCCGATGAGCAGAGGTGGGAAGTAACGAAGTACAAATACTTTGTTACCGTACTTAAGTAGATTTTTCAGGTATCTGTACTTTACTTGAGTATTTAATTTTCTGCCGACTTTTTACTTTTACTCCCTACATTTGAACACAAATATCTGTACTTTCTACTCCTTACATTGTCAAAACAGGCTCGTTACTTCTCTCTCCCTCTCTCTCTCTTTTTGGTGGGGCGGGCGGGCTCGTTACCACCAAGAAAAACAACAACTGCACCGGCACCGTACGAGAACAAAAGGCAGAGAAACTCTCCAGCTACAGCAGCGCACTGACATAGATTGTGTAACGAAGCGAAGAGTTGCCACTCCGCTGTATTTTCACTGGCTAAGAGCAGCACACTGGCTTAGCTTGTCTATTCAGAGAAGAGGTATCACTTCGGCTTATTTTTCATTCTATGTTATCACATGCATACTACTGCTCATTCATTGGTAGTTGAATTGTTAGGTCTGTTTGATAAGTAATTTACATTTTTAAAACAAATAATAATTTAACATATTTTTAAATTATTAGAGTCAACATCTACTCCTTCAAGATAATTTATTATGTTCTACAACTCATAAACATACACTGACACTACATACTGAGTGTTTGAGCAGCATATCTCCTCTGTGCTACAAAAGATCCGTGGTAAAAATTATTAACATTAATGCTGAAGCCCTCCCCCACAGTTTCCAAAAATCCTGGAGGAAACCCTGCACAGAGAGGGAAAGGGAGAGAGGGCGCGGGGCGTGAGAGCAGTTAAGAAAAAGAAAACCATAAAGAGAAATCTGGAGCCATGGAGGAAGACAGTTGCCAGGGAAGATAACGTTAGCCGACAACAAAACAGAGTCGGAGAAGCAAGAAAAAATCTGTTAAAAGTCATATACGTAAAGTATATTAAGTATTGAGAGTACCAAAGCTGTTATCAAGGTACTCATTCAAGACCTCTGGGCAGTTCAGTCTTGATTATTGTGTGAAACTGGGCTTGCAGCAAAACTACCAGCACTTTGCAGGTTGTTAATAAAAGAGGAAATGTTCCTGTTTTGTGTGCCCTGAACTTTTTTTTCGTCAAAAAGTTATCAAAAAGGTATATGTGTCATTAATGGTAAAAAAAAAAAAAAAAAATCATTTTTACTTTTTACTTTTGTACTTAAGTACATTTCAGAGCCTGTACTTTCTTACTTTTACTTGAGTAAAGAAGTTGAATTGGTACTTCTACTTTTACCAGAGTCTTTTCTCACACAAGTATCTTTACTTCTACTTAAGTACAGAATGTCAGTACTTTTGCCACCTCTACCGATGAGTGACTGGCACCTGTGATGAGTATCGTGGGCAATTTCTTCCCAAACACCCATTCTCTGATAGGAATACAGCAATGTCATTTAACACAGAGAAAAGGGACACACTGTCAATGACCACACCTGTGGTATCGGCAAGCTCCAGATTTAAAACGTGTGCGCAGAACCAGACGTGCACATGCCCCGGGACATGGGCTGACAAGAGAACCAAAAACCCTCGGTACTCCCCTTGCATGTTTGCTGCCTGCACATTCAGTGATGTCAGCTGCATTTAGCTGAGTACTTGCTTAGGCAGATCTGCAAAATCCTGACCAGAGGATGTCTGGCAGTTTACTACTGCAAGCAGCCTCTGGTTAAGTTCATGCGTCTCATACCTGGTTATTATGGAGCACTGGTCTTTGCACCAGATATCTTGGACAGGGTTTCTCTGAATGGAAAACATTTCAGCTTGTTTGACTTCATTAGCAATGTTTTCTTTGATGAAACGTCCAATAATCTCCATTCCTGAGCTGAGCTGTTGTTTTGGAGTGGAGAGTGACGTGCGACCCTCCACCCTTGGCTGTGCCTGACTCGTGCAGCTTCTTCCTGTTTTCAGTGCATGAATTAATTTACATGCTTTTGCAAACATGTGTAAAATGTGCTGAGTAAAAGAACAAGCTCCTAAAAGGTGGTCTGTGGTCTACTGCAGCATCGTCCAGACTATACGCAGCTTCTGATTTCCCTCCTCCTCGGTAACTCAGTCTACGCTCGCCAGTGACTGAACGTCAGTGAGCCGCTGCATCACCTGTTGCCTCTGTCGTACCTGTTCTTTCATGACAGACATCTGATTGTCATTCAACAGGCACTCGATGTCCCCTCTGCTGGCAGATATGTGTCTGTGCATTTATGTTGTGACTTTTCTCATGTTGTTTAGTTCTCTGCTGGATGTCATTCATTCCAACTGTGAAAGGATTCTGTGGTAAAAGCGAGACATACTGAATAAAACACAGTGTGTGTGTTTTTTCTCTGTATGTAAGCCATGAACATTTGGTGTCATTTTTGCACTGAAACACTTTCTTTACACATGTATTTTTTATGTTCTAACAACTAATTAACCCTAATCCCCTCTGTCCTCCTCCTCTTCATTTGGCGGTGGATAGTTGCTGCCGCTGGCCATGCTAACAGCATCTGTGATTTTGAATAAATGTGCAGGATCAGCCTCCACCTTTTCGTTTTTTTGAGGTTAGCTTTATTTTTGATTTGAACTTACAACTTTTAGATTCCACTCTTTCTCTCTCTCTTGATTTGATTATTTCCTGATTGACCTCTGGCATTACATGGATGGATGCATCCACATGAGGAAGTGGGGGGAGGATGAGGGCAGTCCTTCCTTCACCTTCCTTCACCAACTGGGACCGTGTAACCCCCGATCAGATGGACCGTTCCAGCATCAAGTGGACCGTGGCCATCACGTCCAAATTTTCTCCCCACAGTTTTTTGCCCCATATTTTTTCAGTGCATTGGCGTTTGTCAGAGTTGACAGACTGCCAGTCCGAGCCTGCAAGACATCACTGAAATGATGGGATGATGATGATAATGATGGGATTAGAAAAAGTGAATTCACCTAAAATTACATTTAAAAGCCAAGTCTCTTTTCCTGCTCTTTTTTTGTCCAAAAAGAATTAAAGGTAGTTCTGTCCCAAATCTCGGCGGGTTGGATTCAGTGAATGGAGCAGTTCATTCAGTGACTGGCTGTTCATTGATGTTTTAAGGTTTTTGCTGCCTGATTCAGTCTTTGAGCAGCCACAACAGAAGGAGCTGCTGTTCTACTGAAAACTGTTTTTACAGACATACAGCTCTCTGTCACATTCATAATTCTGACTGTTTGCATGTGATGTGACTAAGACAGAGCAGAGCAAATGCCTTTCATTGCATCTGTTTTGGCTCATATTTCAGCAGCATGGACAGAGAGTGGAGGGCTAATTATCATTAGTCTTTTGTTTAAATTTCACAGGAAACTGGGCGCCCTGGTAGCTCACCGGATAGGAGCGTGTACCATGTGCTAATGCTGAGTCCTGATCGCAGTGTCCTGGGTTTGAATCTGACCTCAGGCCCCGGGACAGACCCAGGACTATGTATCTGGCCTGGGAACGCCTTGGGACCCCCAGGAAGAGCTGGTGGATGTGGCCATGGAAAGCATCATGTGGGCTGACCTCCTCAACCTGCTGCCACCATGAGCCGGTCCCGGATAAGCAGTAGGAAATAGGGTGGAAAAAATAATATGGCATTGACATAACATGCCAATCTCTAGTAGGTAACCAATGGGCTGTTCAAAACAAAAAGCAAATATGGCACAAAATAATCAAATTCATTGTAGCTGCAAAGCATCAAGGCCCAGCCACACAGGCTGTGTTCAGTCTTTAATATCATGTTTGAATTCATTCGTTACTGGAAACAAAACACCTACAGTCACAGACACCTTTCGTTCTGCAGGATGTTGGCTCTTATCTAAAGCAGCTGGGAAATTTCCTCAATAGCACACGGTGGAAAATCATGGAGGACCGAGCAAGTTCACTCACTGACACTGATGTTCACTAACAGGAAAAATGTGGACCAATCAGGGGTCTAATTTCTTCTCTTAGAAACATAAGCCTGAATGTGAGCAGATTGTGAGTCTAAACCTGATTCCAATGAGTGGCAGCTGCCATACTTTACCACACCTGACTGACACCTGTGACCTCAGACCACACCAACATGGATGTCAAGTAAATGTTGACATTAATAAGAATCACACAGTTATGTTAATTTAATCTCATGGTGAACTATTATCAATGTGTTTTTTCTGCAGTGCTGCCTTTCTGTCAGCAGAGGGCGCTGCTGCTGTTCAGTTCAATAGAGAATTCCATTCCATGAAAGGGCGCAGCTGAACTGATGAAGAATCCCCTTCAGGTTATGGCTTGTAGTTCTAACATCTGGCCAGCAGGGGGCTGTCTCCATTTGGCTGCACTTCCTGAGACTGGCGTATGCTACGCTGTAGCGTCTTCAAAATAAAAGCACACACCTCGTACTCTGTAGCCTCTTCAAAATAAGAGTATCTAAGCCCTGATTCCTACGCAGTGCCGTTTGATGTTCAGCTTCGTTTTACACAAATCAGTTTGTTCCCCATTTAACTTCAGTGGTGAACTCGCTGTGTTTCCTGCCACTTCTGCGTTCTGCATGGAGGCTGTGATCCTGCCTCGCAGCTGCGGGATCAGCCTGACGTGTCTTCCTGCATGAAAACGGCTTTTCTACTTTCACTTTCAACCTCAACCGGATTAAGGACGTTTCTGTCCACACACACACACACACACACACACACACACACACACACACACACACACACACACACACACACAGTCAGCAGTGTGGCAGCAGAAGCAGCAGCGTCTTCTCTCTCTGGGTTTCCTCTCCAGGTGAAGCTGAAAGTCTCTTGGATTTGATGTGGATGTGACTCAGCAGGTAAAGAGCCGACCAGGGATCATTAGAGATGTTTGATGAACAGGCTCCTACATTGTGTTTCAGAGCTGGAGGACTGGAGAGCACACTGGGACCAGCACATGTGGAAAGGCTTTCAAAACGGGGTTAACGTGTTTCAGCATCTAAATATTCATCATGTCATGATATTTAATGTTGACTGAGGACAAAATCATCTTTGTCTGAAATGTTTTACCTGTGTGTTTTACTGCTGACCAAAGTCTGCATCAGGTGAGCTGTAATCTCAACACCTCATCGATGAAATATGCACCAAGTTACAGAACCAGTCTGACAGCTTGGAGAAAGTTGACTTGAGTTCATTTATTTTGCTGCTGATCCACCAAGAGAGCAAAACACCAGTTATTTCATGCTATATTATATTTCACTCTGCTATCACCTACTATACAATACAAATGTTTTGAAACCTTTGAGTTTGAAAGCAAAACTACTTAAAATGACACAAACTCTGAAAAATTAGCAAAAGAATGATCAGAAAATCAGTAAAACAGAAAGTGATGAGACATCCTGTCATGGAAAGCTTGTTGTCATCAATCAGCCGCTGTGTTTGTGTCAAGGTGTCGGCTCGGCTATGGATGTGTGTGAGGAGAGAGAGGAGGGGCTCCCTGCCTCTGAAAGCACTCTGTCTGGGGAACATGACAGCCAGACCAAAGCTAAGAGGTGAGATGAGGATCTCTGACTGTCCATGACTGTTCTCCATCTCAGAGCTCAGCAGGCAAATCAGCACAGCAGCATTATTCACAGGAAAAGCTCTGTGTGTGTTCACACTCCATTTTACACACAATGTTGTTTCTGAAGAGAAGTCACTCATTATTATCTTAGTATGTTAGTGTGACTAAGAAAGCAAAGCAGATCCCTTCACTGTGTTCATAATGTTTCTATCAGGATCCAGCCGGAGAGACCAGACCCACCTGAACCTGGACCTGGACCTGAACCTGGACCTGAACCTGGACCTGAGCCTGAACCTGGACCTGAGCCCAGCTGTGTGTCCATGAGGAGTGACCACTCTAAGGGTCGATATATTGACTTCAAAGACGGCCACCTCTCTGTGGATGATGGGTAATTATTTCAAACTGGTGATAAATCAGATGGTTTTTCTGTCATCAGATTCATGAGATCCAGAATTGGTTCGACCCCTCAGACTCTGTTGACTGAGTTTCCTCTTTCAAAACTTCACATCCAATAATCAGTCAGTGTGTGTGTGTGTGTGTGTGTGTGTGTGTGTGTGTGTGTGTGTGTGTCCTCCACAGAGTCCAGCAGCAGAGCTCAGAGGTTCCCAGTGCTCAGTCTGCCCAGCAGCATCAAACACACCTGGCCTCCATATTTATGGTGTGTAAATGTACAACATACCAACTGAACAACAACCATTCTGCTCAGAATCGTCTCCGTGCTGCTCTCTGTATCTTTCAGCCTCTTTGACCTGGACTTGATTTTGTGTTTTGTGTCCAGATTTTAATATGGAAGTCTAATTCTGTTATTTTTCTGCTCCAGCTGCTGGAGGAGAACATCAACACCTTTGTGAAGAAGGAGCTGAAAAACCTGCAGAGGTCTCTGAGTCCAGATTACCCAGAATGCTCAGAGAGGCAGAGGGAGGATGAGGAGGTGTTGGACGGTGAAGAGGAAGAGCAGAGGAAGAGAAGCAGAGAGTTTTTTCTGCAGATCACACTGCACCTCCTGAGGAGGATGAAGCAGGAGGAGCTGGCTGAGCGTCTGTGGAGCAGTAAGTAAAACAACAACAAAAAAAAAATTTCAATTTTAAATTTTAAACCAAAAAATCTGAGTTCGAGTCAAACTGAAAAAATTACATTAAGAGCCGAGTCAAACAGCCAATCAGATCAAAGCAGTTGTGATGCGTCAGGCTGTTGCTTGATGACAGATTATTTCAGCCTCTGACGCTTTTTACACACAAGAGTTTTTTCTCCTGGCCAGCAGGGGGCGGCTTGTCCTCCTCCTTCCTGCCGGTGAAAAGCAGCTTCCTGTTTTCCCGTCTCGTCCTGCTGGCTTCCCCGGGACAGCGGCGGCGCTCCGGCTGAGAACTTTATTCTCCCCAAATCCTGATCAGGACGTGCAGCTCTTCGTTTGTTTCTGCAGTCTGTTGTTTGGCGGCGGCTGCTTTGTGTTGTTGTCCTCTGATAGCTCATGTTTACAGAAGTGTTGTCATGGCTACGTCTTGACCAATCAAGAAGGACAGCCCTTTTAGCTCCTCCTAAAAGTTCCTGGAGCAGGGCCCAAATCAAGTTCCAGGAAATTTTACCTGGAAAAATGTTTTTCTTCAGGTCTCGGCACACCTCGCTAAGTTCTTACAGTCGAAAAGGACCAATAGATATATTTACCAGGAAATATTCACATTTCTCATATTTAATACAACATGGATTTGTTGATGTTTTGTTGTTTGTTCATTCAGAAACTGCCGCTGCAGCGTGCCAATGTGAACTCAAATCTAACCTGAAGAAGAAGTGTGAGTGTGTGTTTGAGGGGATTGCTAAAGCAGGAAACCCAACACTTCTGAATCAGATCTACACAGAGCTGTACATCACAGAGGGAGGGAGTGGAGAGCTCAGTGAGGAACATGAGGTCAGACAGATTGAAACAGCATCCAGGAAACCAGACACACCAGAAACACCAATCAGATGTGAGGAGATCTTTAAACCTTCACCTGGAAGAGGTGGACCAATCAGGACAGTGATGACAAAGGGAGTGGCTGGCATTGGGAAAACAGTCTTAACACAGAAGTTCACTCTGGACTGGGCTGAACACAAAGCCAACCAGCATGTCCACTTCACATTTCCATTCACTTTCAGAGAGCTGAATCTGCTGAAAGGGAAAAAGTTGAGCTTGGTGGAACTTCTTCATCACTTCTTCACTGAGACCAAAGAAGCAGGAACCAGCAGGTTTGAGCAGTTCCAGGTTGTGTTGATCTTTGACGGTCTGGATGAGTGTCGACTTCCTCTGGACTTCAACAACAACCAGATCCTGACTGATGTTACAGAGTCCACCTCAGTGGACGTTCTGCTGACAAACCTCATCAAGGGGAAGCTGCTTCCCTCTGCTCGCCTCTGGATAACCACACGACCCGCAGCGGCCAATCAGATCCCTCCTGAGTGCGTTGACATGGTGACGGAGGTGAGAGGCTTCACCGACCCACAGAAAGAGGAATACTTCAGGAAGAGATTCAGAGATGAGAAGCAGGCCAACAGAATCATCTCCCACATCAAGACGTCCCGAAGCCTCCACATCATGTGCCACATCCCAGTCTTCTGCTGGATCACTGCTACAGTTCTGGAGGAGGTGTTGAAAACCAGTGAGGGAGGAGACCTGCCCAAGACCCTGACTGAGATGTACATCCACTTCCTGGTGGTTCAGTCCAAAGTGCAGAACGTCAAGTATCATGGGAGAGATGGGACAGATCCAGTCTGGACTCCAGAGACCAGGGAGATGATCCTGTCTCTGGGAAAACTGGCTTTTGAGCAGCTGGAGAAAGGCAACCTGATCTTCTATGAAGCAGACCTGGCAGAGTGTGGCATTGATATCAGAGCAGCCTCAGTGTACTCAGGAATGTTCACCCAGATCTTTAAAGAGGAGCGTGGGCTGTACCAGGACAAGGTTTTCTGCTTCGTCCATCTTAGCCTTCAGGAGTTTCTGGCTGCTCTTTATGTCTTTGTGACATTCATCAACTCTGGAGTCAATCTGATGTCACAAAAATCAACCTCCAGGTGGTCTGTACTATTCAACAAGAAAACTAAACTTCTCCAGAGTGCTGTGGACAAGGCCTTACAGAGTCCAAATGGACACCTGGACTTGTTCCTGCGCTTCCTCCTGGGTCTCTCACTGCCGACCAATCAGACTCTCCTACGAGGCCTGATGACACAGACAGGAAGTAGCTCACAGACCAATCAGGAAACAGCTGAGTTCATCAAAGAGAAGATCAGGGAGAATGAGTCTCCAGAGAGAAGCATCAACCTGTTCCACTGTCTGAATGAGCTGAATGACCATTCTCTAGTGGAGGAGATCCAACAGTACCTGAGATTAGGACTTCTCTCCAGAGAAAAACTCTCCCCTGCTCAGTGGTCAGCTCTGGGCTTCATCTTACTGTCATCAGAAGAAGATCTGGACGTGTTTGACCTGAAGAAATACTCTGCTTCAGAGGAGGCTCTTCTGAGGCTGCTGCCAGTGGTCAAAGCCTCCAAGAAATCTGTGTAGGTTCAGAGATAACTGGATATGTTAAACACATAACATGAGGTTTTCTACAGAACACAGACAAGAGACACAAGAGAAACACATTTAAATTTATTGTTTTCATCTGTAATTCCTCCTCAGGCTGAGTGGCTGTAATCTGTCAGAGAGAAGCTGTGCAGCTCTGGCCTCAGTTCTCAGCTCCCAGTCCTCTAGTCTGAGGGAGCTGGACCTGAGTCACAACGATCTGCAGGATTCAGGAGTGAAGCGTCTCTCTGCTGGACTGGAGAGTCCACACTGCAGACTGGAGGCTCTCAGGTCAGGATTCCTCAACCTGCTCAACTCATGACCAGTTCAGTCCTGATTTACATGCAGTCTCCACTGTAGCCAGCTGTGAGGACACTGAGGTCTGGAGTAGGGCCTGACCGGTATGGATTTTTTGGGGTTGATGCTGATTCCAATATTAGGGAATAAGAAAATCGATAACCGATAGATCGGCCTATTAAATTTTTACATATATCTTTACATTTTTCAATTAAAAAAAGATGAAATACCTGCTTTGGATGGCTTAAATATAGTTCCAAACACTTGTTACAAAGATATTAATTGACGGGTGAACATTTTACTATTTTCAAATACTTTTATTATTAATTTTATTCAAATTGTGTTGAACAAGCAGCATATGAACAATTTGAACATAAAATTAATCGAAAATATGATGTGCAAAGAGGCAGTATCATCATGTCATCATGTTTAGCTTTAAGGTGCTGCCATAGGTTGGTTGTGCTTTTTGCTTTTTGCTTGCTTGATCCCTGGCTCACAGAAGCTGCACAAATATTACAGACTGCTTCACCAGTGACATCCTTGGTGAAGTAGTCCCACACCATACTGCATCCAACTTCTTTTGCCATCTGTAAAAAAAACAAAGTAAGACATAATATGTATTAGTTAAAAAATAATGTTACAAATCTGTCTAGTTACGTGGGCCATTTTGAAACTCAGACATTAAGCATTTGTCTTACTTGTGTTCACATGAATATGGCGTGTACACTCTTGGCCACTTCATTAGACTAAACCTATTACTTTTAAAATGCTGTTGACTGTAAGAAAGCTGATAATTCTTCTTTATGGTTATTATTGAGGTGGTAGTGGGTGTTGGTGTGAGGAGCATCATGTTGAGGTGTCTGATATTTTGTCAACCCCACTTACATGCATCAGAGGGTCAAAATACTGTGAACAACCCTCAATATACTGCTCTGTACACCAACAGCAACACCCACTATCATCTCAGTAAACAGTAAACAGAAGTCTCTCTGACAGTGTCAACATGTACAAAGTAATACATTTATTAAAGTAGAATTCATGGTAGGGCTGTTATTGGTGTGCATTACATTGCACAGTGTCTAATGAAGTGGTCAGTGAGTGTATTTAATGAATTATTATCTGTAGTTAATAGGTAGGTGGATAAACAGCGTCATAAAAGTCTCTGGTAAAACATGATTTGAAATGCGCCTCTCTGATGTCCTCTAAACGTGCTTTCACATTTTCTTTCCTCCATGAAGTTAAAACTTCATCCAGAAACGCTTTTTCCTCCTCAACGTCACAAGTTAAAAAACACAGTCCGTGCGCTGCTGTAAATAAATGCAGCCCAAAGTGCTTAGCAAGGTAATATTGAAGCTAGGTTATCCTAACTTTAGCTTGCTAACATATCAGTCAAGTGTGACAGACACAACGAGGCTCGCCATGGGGAATGGGAAACTTACTGAGTTATTGTTTATTTCCCAAACTAGTTATGAACTTACCATTGAGGCAAACTGCTCGGCTCAGTAAATGCGCTGTGGGCTCTTCAGTCTTCTCTCTACTTCTCTCTGCTGTGGGGGGGACTGTGGAGCGGGACGTGAAAGGAGTCGGAGCGCCCTCTACTGGATACGTAACGCAAGCACATTATTATTAAGAAAACACCATATTCCCTGCATTTAACCAGTGAAAAATAAGTGTTAACATCGGCATCAATTGGCCAACTTTTGGCCGATTACCGATTATTCTCTAATGGCTATAACCGATTTATTGGTCGGGCCCTAGTCTGGATAGGGTGGCCATACGTCCGGATTTAGGCCAGACAGTCTGGAATTTAAATGCCTTGTCCAGCGTCCGGCGCAGTCTCAAGCCGGACGCTTATTTGTCCTCCTTTTTGGATTTGCACTTGAACGCAAAGCTGCATATCGTCCAATGGTGTAAGACAGGCCCGGACTGTACATCGGGGGAACCGGGAGATTTTTCTTTTTCGTCATAGACTTTTAAATTACAATCCAAAAAGTGCATTCATTGGATGCGCGTTAGTTTTTCTCCTCCTGCGCTGCTGTGTGCTCATGCCGGTGTGTGTGTGTGTGTGTGTGTGACTGAGGAGCACACACCCACCGGCGCTGTCTGAAGCGTAGCGCGGCGAGAACAAAGTTAAAACAGCAGCGCACTGACATAGATTGTGTAACAAAGCGAAGAGTTGCCACTCTGCTCTATTTTCACTGGCAAACAGCAGCACGCTGGCTTAGCTTGTCTATTCAGAGAAGAGGTATCACTTCGGCTTTTTTTTCAATCTATGTTATCACATGCATACTACTGCTCATTCAATGGTGGCTGAATTGTTAGGTCTGTTTGATAAGTAATTTACATTTTTAAAATAAGAATAATAATTTAACGTATTGTTACATAAAAAAGCCAACATGATGCAGGTCAAAGACTAAAACAAGACTCCTGACTAAAACTAGACTAAAATATTTGGATTTTCTTCGACTAAAACCAGACTAAAATATTTGGATTTTCTTCGACTAAAACTAGACTAAAATGCCAAAACTTTTCGTCGACTAAAATGTGACTAAACAAAAAAGAATACAAGTTGACTAAATATGACTAAAACTAGTCATTTGACACAAGACTAAGACTAAAACTACATTGAATTTAACACTGGTATCCCCCAGACTTCACTTGCAGACTCTCAGACTTTGAGGGCGTGTTCCTGGGAAGTCTGCGAGTGCTGAGGGCTTTCCAAATCCACAAGTCCAGAGTCCAGAAGGACCTCAAGTGGACTTTCTGCAGACCTGCAGAGAGTCTGCTTGGGTTGCAGACTTCTCTGACTTACCCACAATTCATTGCAATATGGACATGACATTATAGATTTTCCAGTTTCCAACTAAAAACCAAAACTAACTTATTATGAGAGTGTAAAACAGCTACTGTATTAAAGTATTACTTGAATCATGTAGGCCAGCAATAATATTCAACCACGTCATGATGCAGAAATATGTAGAGGTATAGGCTTTAGAGGAATCAAACCAAAATGCATTTTATTATTGCAGCCTGTCCACTCTCCCTCTCTCTCCTCTCCTTTGGGTTTAGAGATTAGACATTGACACAGACTATGAGGTCATGGGATTCATGACGCGTGCGTACCGACCAATTTTGTTCTCACCACCTTGTGTATGTTTGTGAATCAGAATCATTTTAAACTGACAGGCGCGTGCTCACAATTTGTGATTAGCATACTACCACGCCCCCATTTCTCCATATATGGAAACCGCTAGCCTAGAGTTGATTCATGAATGAAGGAAGCTGTTACATGAGGAGAGAAGTAGAAATTTCACAGTTTGTTAGAAGCGATGGTGCCCAGAGGCAAAAAAAAACAAAAAAAAAAACAAAAGAACTTTACAACCACAGAAATCGAAACAATTGTGTGCGAGGTGGAAGCCAGAAAAGGAATACTTTTCCAGAGTATTTCCTCGGGGGTGACCATGGTAAAAAAAAAAAAATTTAAAAAATGATGTTTGGATAGCAATAACCAAGGCTGTCAACGTAGTATCCCTGGAGAAGTGCACTGTGGCCCAGGTGAAAAAAAGTGGTCCGACATAAAAGTTGATGTCAAAAAACGCATTACAGACCAGAGGAAAAAGAAGGAGACTGGTGGAGGACAAGGTCCACCTGATCTAACGCCACACAGTAGTTTTTGACATAGACGGTAGGAGTAGTAACCGGGAAGGGCGCAAGGCAGTAATTTCGCCTCGGGCGGCAACATAGGCAGAACCACCACTGACGCCACAGGATGAGAGACTAGCAGCAATAATTGGACAAACATCCATTCATGGAGCATGTCCACAAAATGAAGGTGAAAGTGATGACATCCAAGGAGAACCCAAAGTAACTGTACTGTTATATTTGCAATTATGTGTGTTCCTAATGAACAGGCACAAGTCAATCTGAAAAACATTTGATTCAAATGAAAAAGGCAAATCCATTTGCTACAACTTAACAACTTAATAACTGTCACAATGATGAGGGTGAAAGTGTGTCAATTTCATGGTTATTTAGTACATCTGGCCAATATATTAGTATATTAATTATTTTTTTAAAAAGTTAATTAAATCTCTTTTTAATGAATGTGGTTTTATATACTCTGCATGTACTTAAAAGGTGTGTATTTGCATTTCTAAGTCAGTTCAGCCTTCCTCATGTGTGCGTATGCATGGACTGAGGCAGTTCTAAATTTGTTCGCAGAGTAAGAACAAATTCGGGTAAGAAAATATTGATGAATCCCAGATTTGTGCGTCAAACGATTGTACGCACAGTTTAAGCACAGATTTGTGCGTACGCACTGTTTGTGAATGAGGCCCATTGTTCTTATGTTTGCTTCTTCATTAAAACGTTAACCTCATAGGTGTGCATGTAGTTCCAACAGATTGTTCTGTCTCTCTCTCTTGTCACTGTGAAACTGGAGATACTGGAGAATTTGACTGAACCATTTTTGAAATATAACAAGTCACCCTCAGTTGTCAACCTGCTGAATGAAACATGCAGCAAGCTGCTCTTCATCTGGAGACAATGTCAACCTCCCAGAGAGCAATTCTACATCTTACATGTACTAGACTGCTGAATATTTTAAAATTTTCTATAAATTTTGATCAGTATCAAAGAAATGGCTCCAGCCATGCATACAGCTTCATGTCACTGAACAGATTCCTAAGCTGTGTAGGTTTTTGTGAAAACACAAAGCAGATGATGTGGTGGACTGATTGTGTTTGTGATGGTGTGCAGGCTGTCAGGCTGTCTGCTCACACAGGAAGGCTGTGCTTCTCTGGCCTCAGCTCTGAGCTCCAACCCCTCCCATCTGAGAGAGCTGGACCTGAGCTACAATCATCCAGGAGACTCAGGAGTGAAGCTGCTCTCTGCTGGACTGGAGGATCCAACCTGGAGACTGGAGGCTCTCAGGTATGGAGAGACACACACAATGTCTTATAGAGGCCTGAGGAATATTGTTTCATGTTGAATGGTGGATATGAGTGACGTGGTCTGCTAAATCCTTCATAGGGAAGGTTATTTACTTCTACTAAAAAGTAATTGAGTTAGTAACTGAGTTACATCATTGTCAAAGTAATTAATTACCAGGAAAAGTAACTATTACGTTCCTTTTTAAAAAAAAAAAAATATTCAAATATGTCAAATTAGTTGGCTGCACTGCAAAATTTTTCGCTGTGAATTCACAATAAATTATTGGATAAGTTTTGCATGACTTTCACAGTAAAGATTACAGCAATATACTGTGAAATGTACTCACAGCAATTTACTGCAATTTCACATCTGTGATATTACAATGCATTGTTGTAAAAGCACAACTGTGTACTGTAACTTCACAGCTTCAATGACAAAGCAATTACTGTGATATTACAGTACATTACTGGGGAAGTACAACCTTTTGCTGAACATCATTACAACAAGGCCCTGTACTTTTACAGTGTGTACTGTGAAGGTAATGCACAAGTTGACAATAATTTACTGTGAATTTACTATGTAAACTGTGGAAATCATGCAAAAATTGGCCAGTAATTTACTGTGAAAGTAATGCAGATGAAGTTTCCATTTACTGTGAATTTACAATCATTGTACAATGAACACACCAACACACAACTGTGAGGTAAAGTCAATGTTAGCCCAATGGCATATTTATTCACAAATAAAGGGTTATTCAACATAAATGCCAAGAAATTCAAGAATTCAAGAAATTCAACTTCCTAGTCCTCGTCAAACTTTCCAAAGCATCTTAAATGCAGAGAAACTGTGCAGAAACTTGCCATTCAACCACCCAGCTGTGTCCCAATAACAGTAAGAGGATGGGAATGAGGCCTACATGGCAAGGTAAGAGAGGAAGGGAGAGAGCGATGAAGGGATGTCGTGAAGGGGTCAGGCGCTCCTCTCAGTCTCAAACCTTCTATAATCCACACGCAACAGCGCTGTACAAAAATCTTGTAGTGCAAAGTTGTCTTCAAAAAAAAAGTACAAAAAGAACGACTCAAAACTGAGCCTGACAACTGCTGCAGCTAGGGTGGCCATACGTCCGGATTTAGGCCGGACAGTCCGGAATTTAAATGCCTTGTCCGGTGTCCGGCGCAGCCTCAAGCCGGACGCTTATTTGTCCTCCTTTTTGGAGTTGCACTTGAACGCAACGCTGGCCCGGACTGTACATCGATATCAGTCATATTTTTCATCATAGACTTTTAAATTACAATCCAGAAAGTGCATTAATTGGAAGCGCGTTAGTTTTTCTCCTCCTGCGCTGCTGTGTGCTCATGCCGGAGTGCGTGTGTGTGGCGCTGTCTGAAGTCTGAAGTCACTGGCTAACAGCAGCACACTGGCTTAGCTTGTCTATTCAGAGAAGAGGTATCACTTCGGCTTCTTTTTCAATCTATGTTATCACAGGTATACTACTGCTCATTCATTGGTAGCTGAATTGCTAGGTCTGTTTGATAAGTAATTTACATTTTTAAAATAATAATTTAAAATATTGTTAAATTTAAAAAAAAAAAAAAAAAAGAAAAAAAAAAGCCAACATGATGCAGGTCAAAGACTAAAAAAGAATATTGACTAAAACTAGACTAAAATAGCCCCCCCCCCCCCCCCCCCCCCCCCCCCCCCCCCCCCCCCCGGGCCCGCATCGCCAACCCCCAAAGTGTCCTCCTTTTTGGTGTTGTGGAAATGGCCACCCTAGCTGCAGCAAAAATAAACAACAAAAAACAAAAAACAAAAACAAAACAAAAAACAAACAAACAAACAAACAAACCAACAAACAAACAAAAAAACTATGATGCCCACTCAGAGTCAGTTAGTTTCCTCAAAAGGGTTCATTGTTGTCTTCCTGGTCTTTGAGCCTCTTTCAGGATTGATGCCCAAGAAGTACCTGTTAATAAGCAAAGATAGTTTCAGTTTTAAATAGACTTATGTACTGCAGGCAGCATTTATCAAGCTGAGTCATCATCCTTCATAATCTTATCATATGCACACTCAACAGTTCAGTAAAAGCATAATGTACAGTATTTAGGTATTCAAATTTAAATAATAAGATCAGCTGTGGTAAATAGCAAAGACTAACGTTAGCTAGCTAGCGTTAGCTAGCCTATATCAGACCACATGGGCAAATGCTACAGCTAGCTAATGTTAGCTAGTTAGCTCATAGTGCTAATATCATTTAAAATCCCATGGGTGTTCTGCAAACAGACGTTCTGCAGCTCACCTTCTCCATTCAGCCCAGAAGAGAAGAGGGAAATGGCCTCTTCAGGTTAGGGCTGGGCGATATGGACCAAAAGTCATATCCCGATATATTTTGGCTGAATATCGATATACGATATATATCCCGATATTTTTTCCTTAAAGTGAGAGCAAATGTTCAGTTATGTCAAAGCCAAATATGACCTGACGGGGCTGGAGCTTTTTCGGGTTGTGGATGGCTTGTGGCTGGGGCTTCTGCAGTGTTCCTGGTAGTATCTGGGGGGCAGGAGCTGCTACAGGAACGTCCTCTGGCTCGGCCCTCTCACCTGCTGTGTCTCCACTGAGAGGCCGAGGAGGAGGAAAGTTCCTGTAAAGTTACCGGGCGGCTGAGCGACCATGACCGGGGCATCAAAATGCGTGTTGTTAAAAAAGCCTGTTGTTAGCGTTAGCTAACGTTCCCTAAAACTAACGTTAGCGCCCCTAAAAATGCCGACTAAAAGTGTGTTGTTACTGTTAGCTAACGTTAGCTAGCACGTTAGCGTTAGCTTGGTAGTGTTGGCCGTGTTGCTAGGGACGCCTAGCGCCCGGCTGTTTGCTTTCTGTTGACACCACATCGCGCCGTGAGTAAATCCAGTCAGCACCAAGTAAACCCCAAGCCGCTGCCCCACCCGGGAGTTTTTCGGGGCTGCTCAGAGTCCCTACCCGAGGCAGGGCCGTTTTTAGCCCCTGTTAAAGTTAAGGAACTCTCTCCTTCGGGGTAGTTCCTGCGGTGGAGACACGCGACAACGGCCACGACCCCATGAAATTACTCAGAGAGTGCCGGAGTGTTTGTTCCTGCCCCCGCCCCTCCTCTGTGCACGACAGAGGAGGGGCGGGGGCACGCGGAGCAGTGCAGAGAGCTCCAGGTCAGCAGCGCAGCAGAGCGAGGATCACAGCACAAATTTGAACTATATCGATATATGCGATATTGTCTGATTCCATATCACATTTAAAAATATATGGATATGATTTTTATATCATATCGATTGTCACGCGAACACCCTCCCACACTCACAGAGGTAAACAGAGTAAACTTGCAGAAAGTCAGTGTTTCCCATACACAGACCAGTGTGGTGCAGCGCCACACAGTCAACACCAAGCACCACAAACTGATTCCGCTTTTTTCCCCCAGCGCGATTTTAAAATATAAATATCGTTCCGTTCATTCATCTCTGCATAGCGCTCTTTCTCCCTGTCATTCACACACACACACACACACACACACACACACACAGACATGCCAGTGGTGTGCGGGTACACTTACAAACGACCCGCACTCGCCCGACGTTTTCAACCAACCCGACCGCAGCTCGGACGCAAGTCGGTTAAAATAATGGACCCGACCTGCTTCCCGACGTGCTTATTTTAAAAGGTATAGGCCATGCTCTTGGTTAGCTTGATCATAGCCTTATTGGCTTAGGAAACTGACATCCTTGAGTCATGTGCATTTAAAACAAAGTAGGCTGCTACAATTTTGATGCAGAGCAGTTTAACGTTAGGAACCTGCATTATTGCATTAGCCTATTTTATCCCGCTTCACCATGCATGCAAAAGTTAGTAATAATAAATTAATAATAGTAATGTAACAATAAAAAGGTAATAATAATAATAGTGTGTGTGTGTGAAGGGAGAGGAGAAGAGGGAAGGAAGGGCCGGGGGTGGGTGGAGGGGTGCGCCAAAGTCTGCAATGGTGAAAATATGGGTCCCTCAAGAAAAAGGTTGGGAACCACTGATCTAACGGCCTCTGATAAAGTAGTGATACCCTCTTGTCTGGGTGGGGAATTCCATTCATGTTGATAAATTACAAAAAAATGTAAAGTCCGATCGGTTTGAAAATTGACACGCCGCGTTTTCTGCACAAGATGCACATTTTTCATATAGGATAATTAAATAATAATAATAATTATAATAAAAAAAGATCTGGGGCTTAAGCAGCTCTGATTGCTGACAGAGAGCTGCTCGGTTGAAGCCGCATCAGTGAGCTCAGTTACAGCCTAGTAACAGCGAATTTTATTGTCAGTAACGGTAACGGCGTTGTAACGGGGAAACAGTCATTTTTTTTGATGACTCGTTACTGATAAAAGTAACACCATTAGTAACGTGTTTATTTATAAAGCTGTTATTCCCATCACTGTTTCCTGCCCATGTTTCCCTCCTCAAAGAGAATCTGCTGCTCTGACTCTGGGTCTGTCTCAGTTGAAGGGCTAGATGACTACTGGGTCGCAGCCTACGGTCCCCACGTAGGAGGCGTCCTTCATAGGTGCCGATATCAGGTTTACTGGAGCTAAAAGTTTAGTGAATTGGGACGGTGTAGCCTGCAGAGGATTCCTACGTCATTATTATCGAGGCTTCCCGAGTGATGCAGCGTAAAATGCCTAAGCAGGTTTCAGAGGTGTGTCGGTGAACACCTGTGCATGAAACCAAACGATAAGCAGCTTCAACGCTCTCAAGATGGAAAACACTGATTCTATAGTTTTATGTATTTTATTTTATTTTGTCTTTGCGAAGATGCAGGAGCTCAATCGCTTGTCCCGTCGCAACCGGGTTATGTATTTTCACACAAGGGAGCAGCGTGATCAGGTAAAATAGTAGCCTATAAACCGTTTATTATAACAGCACCCGCTGACATAGCCTGACTGGTTATTTGTTTACTTAGGCCGACTTATATTTCATGTCACGCCTCAGACCTACAGACTATCCCAATTAAAGTAATTGTACACATGGCTACATTGTAACGTACCTGATGCGCTGATGGTTGCTATGGAAACATCATGCAAAATGCCTGTCTAACTCATCTAACTAAACTTGCATTTACAGGCGTTGTTCAGATACAGTTAACAGCTAAACCCAATCTATGGTGGTGATTATAGGCATGAAAACTTATCCAAACGTCATGATATGAACATTAAGACGGTCTGAAACATGCTTCATAATTCCAGCAATGGTGGCTGATCCAGAAATTCAACTGGACTGAAAGGTACCCTGGGAAGTAGGCTGTAATGTCGGCCGTGAAGCATCGTGGAGGTGTGTCCTGCAAATGAGTCAAAAATAGGCTGGATCGGTCGGCTGCATTATCAGGACCCCGCGCGGTAAAACTGAATTGGGACAGCACTTGTCGTGACGCCGTGACGTAAACAGCCTACAAATACGACCTAGGCAGCGTACAGCCTTTGAACTGAGACAGAGCCTCTGTTTCTTCCTCCAGGGTGGACCATGGTGGAGAGCAGAGGCTGAAACCAGGACTGAGGAAGTGTAAGTGTGGATTTACTTTAATTTAATTTAATTTAACAGGGACAGTGCACATTAATGAACATTTCTGTAAATGCACCAGAATTTGCTAAAAGGCTATGTTGAGAATAGTGTGTTTCTGAATATCTGCTGGGACCTCTCTGCCCTGGACAGCAGCTCCGGGCAGAGAGCAGACTGGACACACAGATTTCTTGTTTTGCCTTTTATACAGGGAACTTTGGCATTACAGATGAATGGAGCTTTACAAAGTTGTGAGTGGATAATCTTTGAGCTGAACAAGAAAATATTCATTCATTCATTCATTCATTCATCTTCTAAACCGCTTATCCTCACAAGGGTCACAGGGGGTTGCTGGAGCCTGTCCCAGCACACAGAGGGCGGAAGGCAGTGAAACACCCTGGACAGGTGGCCAGTCCATCGCAGGGCACAAGAAAATATAAAGAATACAATTATTTCTACATGAATGAAATAACTGCATCAATCATGCTGAAATGTGCAGTGCAAATAGATGGCTAATAGAATGGTACATTAGAATAAACGGAGCAACGTAACAAACAGCAACTTACTCTTCACCAACACACTCATTGGACAATACGCCGGAGACTGGCGGTGCTATGACTCCTCCCACCGTCTCTTCAATGTGAACACATTAGGACCCCAACAGTGCTGCCTACAATAAGATAAGATAAGATAAGATATTCCTTTATTAGTCCCACGGTGGGGAAATTTCCCGCATCACAGCAGCAAAGTGGATAGCAAGATACGAAGCACAATTTACACAATAAAGCAATATAAACACTGTAAACAAGGAATGAGCAATATAAACACTGTAAACAAGGAATGAGCAATATAAACACTGTAAACAAGGAATGAGAAAATACTCTGTGAACAATTTGAACCACAGAAGAAAAAAACCCAAAAACCTGGGGAACAACACACTCCGGAGGTTCAGGGTTAGTGTGAACCCATGAGACCAAGTGGCAGAACCTGACTCCCGGACTGGGTCTCAGGAACTGTCACACTTGATCCTGCCTTATGGGATCTCCCCTTCCCTCCCGTCTTTATGTGTGTGCAGTAGTGCAGTGTACGTGTGTGTGTATGTGTGTACGTGGGTGGGGGGTGGGGTGGGGGGGGGGGTAGTTAAGGTGCTGAGAATGTGCATTCTAGTGCAGTCAGTGCAGTCCTGGAGAGTGTGTGGTCTACTGGGAGCAGTGCTTGTTATAGAGTCTGACGGCTGCAGGAAGGAAGGACCTGCGATAGCGTTCCTTCACACACTTTGGGTGAAGCAGTCTGTCGCTGAAGGAGCTCTCCAGTGTAGTTAAAGTGTCCTGCATGGGGTGGGAGTCGTTCACAATCATGGATGACAGCTTAGCTATCATCCTCCTCTCACCTACCACCTCCACTGAGTCGAGGGGGCATCCCAGGACAGAGCTGGCCTTCCTGATCAGTTTGTCAAGTCTCTTTCTGTCAGCCGTCGAGATGCTGCTCCCCCAGCAGACCACTCCATAAAAGATGGCTGATGCCACCACGGTGTCATAAAAGGCCTTCAGGAGGGCCCCCTGCACTCCAAAAGACCTCAGTCTCCTGAGCAGGTAGAGTCTGCTCTGGCCTTTCTTATAAAGTGCAGTTGTGTTGTGGCTCCAGTCCAGTTTATTGTTCAGGTGAACACCCAGGTATTTATAAGATGTCACCATCTCAATATCTGTTCCCTTGATGTTCACCGGTGTCGAGGGGCAGAGTGCACGTCTGCGGAAATCCACCACCAGTTCTTTGGTTTTCCCCGCGTTGATCTGGAGGCAGTTCCGCTGGCACCAGTCCACAAAGTCCTGCGTCAGTTCTCTGTACTCTCTGTCGTCCCCCTCTGTGATGAGGCCGACGATTGCAGAGTCATCAGAGAACTTCTGCAGGTGACAGGTGGGTGTGTTGTATGAGAAGTCTGCAGTATAGAGGGTGAAGAGGAACGGAGCCAGGACCGTTCCCTGCGGGGCCCCCGTGCTGCAGACTACGGTGTCGGACACACAGTCCCGGGTCCTCACATACTGTGGACGGTTGGTGAGATAGTCCAGAATCCAGTGTGTGAGGTGGTGGTCCACCCCGGTGTGCTCCAGCTTGTCTCTCAGAAGTACAGGTTGTATGGTATTAAAAGCACTGGAGAAGTAAAAAAAACATGATTCTCACAGTGCTCCCAGGTTTCTCCAGGTGAGAGAGAGCTCGGTGTTGGAGGAAGATCACAGCGTCATCCACCCCAATGCCAGGCTGGTAGGCAAACTGAAGTGGATCCAGTGATGGTCCCACCAGGGGGCGGAGATGAACAAGGACCAGCCGCTCCAGGGTCTTCATCAGGTGGGATGTTAGCGCCACCGGCCTGTAGCTGTTGAGATCCTTGGGGTGCGGAGTCTTGGGCACAGGTACCACGCAGGATGTTTTCCACAGCTGTGGCACTCTCCTCAGCTTCAGGCTCAGGTTGAACATGTGCTCAACAATCCCACACAGCTGATCTGCGCAGGACTTGAGGAGTCTGGAGCTGATGCCATCTGGACCTGCAGCTTTCCTTGCTTTGATCCTCCGGAGCTGGTTTCTCACCTGGGTCGTTGTGAGAGACAGGTTGGAGCAGGGGGGCTGTGTGCTGGAGGGTGTGAGTGGGGGGGTTGGGTTGATGAGGTGAGAAGTGGGGGGTGGCTGTGAGCTGAGTGTTGTAGAGGGGGAGGGGGAGGAATTTGGGCAGTTAACACTGGGTGCAGAGAGGGGGGGCTGCAGCATGGAGGACTGGGCTGGGGGAGGGGCAGATGACTGATCAAATCTATTGAAGAATAAGTTCAGATCATCAGCCCACTTTTGGTCCCCCGTAGCTTGGGAGTCAGGTTTCTTGTGGCCAGAGATGGTTTTCAGGCCTTTCCAGACTCCACAGACATCTCTCTGCTGCAGCTGGTCCTCCATCTTCCTCCTGTAGTTGTTCTTCCCCTCTCTGATCTTCCTTCTCAGCTCCCTCTGCACAGCCTTCAGCTCGTCCTTATTTCCAGACTTAAAGGCCCTCTTTTTCTCCTTCAGGAGAGCCTTTATGTCAGGGTTAATCCACGGTTTACTGTTGGAAAAACACCGTACAGTCCTGGTGGGTACAGTGTTTTCCACACAAAAGTTAATATAGTCCGTTATGCATTGAGTGAGACTGTCAATGTCCTCTCCATGGGAATCACAAAATTCCTCCCACACAGTTGTGTCGAAACAGTCCTTCAGAGCCTCCTCAGCCTCGTCGGACCATCTCTTCACTGTGCGGGACACAGCTGGTTGCCTGTGCACGAGAGGTTTGTACACAGGCAGGAGATGAACCAGGTTGTGGTCAGATCTTCCCAGGGGGGGGAGGGGTGATGAGGTGTATGCCTCCTTGGTGTTGGCATAACACAAATCCAGTATCTTACTGTCCCTAGTGCAACATGTAACATACTGGGTGAAAGTGGGCAGAGTGGAGGATGGAGAGGCATGATTAAAGTCCCCAGAGATAAGGAGGAGGGCCTGTGGGTGCTCTGTCTGCAGCCTGCTTGTGACAGAGTGGAGAACATCACAGGCTGCATCAGCGTTAGCGGAGGGGGGGGATATACGCAGCTATCGCGATAACATGCGAGAATTCCCGCGGCAGGTAATATGGCCTCATACCAACCGCTAACAGTTCAATGTCCCTGCAGCAGAGCTGTTCTTTAATAGTGATGTGCCCAGAGTTACACCATCTGTCGTTCACAAACACCGCCAGCCCTCCTCCTTTCCTCTTACCGCTCTCCCTCGTCCTGTCCGCCCGCACCAGTTTGAATCCGTCCAGGTCCGCGGCCGTGTCTGGGGTCAGCTCAGTCAGCCATGTTTCCGTAAACATCATGATGCTGCACTCCCGGTAGTCCCTCTGGTGCCGAGTCAGCGCCGCTAACTCGTCCATCTTATTGGGAAGAGATCTTACATTCCCCATGATGATGGACGGGAGGACGGGTCTGTATCTCCTCCTTCTAGCACGGCGAGCAGCTCCGGCATGGCTCCCCCGTCTCCTCCTCTTCAACTCCCGGGGAACGTCGGGCCTCTCGTGGGGCAGCACCGCGGTGCCACGGAGGGCCAACAGCTGATCCCTACTGTAAACAATGGGGTCCCGTACACGCTCTCCAGACACGGACGAAAAAAGTGAAAAAAACAGAAGAAAGACCAGAACAAACACGGCGACTTTGGTCTCCATAGTGCACTGATCAGTTAAATAAACCAATAAATAATTAAATAGAAATAAAAGTTAAGATTAAACTAGAAAAAAAGGAAAAAAAACGTTCACGGGAACGGGAGCTGCTGCAACAAGCTGCCACTAGAGCGGCGCCATCTTGTTTCAGGTTATTTCTTGCTCATTTGCTATTTCCCCCAGGTTCCATGTCTCCAAGTGTTCACATTGAAATTATCAGTGATTGTAATGTAAAATATTATGTCTGTGGAGATTCTCAATCATCCAGGTCATGATATGCAAGTAGCATGACACCATAGATGTGGTATCAGTGACCCTGACAACGACCCCACAGATGGTAAATACCTGGGAGTTTCTGCCAGTCAACCAGAACTGAAGAAGCTTCTTGGAGGAGAAGCTAAATGTCTTCTGAACGCTGACTTTGCTCTGACCCTACCTGCATGTAAAATATTATATAACAGCTACAATAATCTGTGACAGTGTTCTGCTCTCTTGGTGGATCAACAGCAAAATAAATGAACTCAAGTCAACTTTCTCCAAGCTGTCAGACTGGTTCTGTAACTTGGTGCATATTTCATCGATGAGGTGTTGAGATTACAGCTCACCTGACGCAGACTTTGGTCAGCAGTAAAACACACAGGTAAAACATTTCAGACAAAGATGATTTTGTCCTCAGTCAACATTAAATATCATGACATGATGAATATTTAGATGCTGAAACACGTTAACCCCGTTTTGAAAGCCTTTCCACATGTGCTGGTCCCAGTGTGCTCTCCAGTCCTCCAGCTCTGAAACACAATGTAGGAGCCTGTTCATCAAACATCTCTAATGATCCCTGGTCGGCTCTTTACCTGCTGAGTCACATCCACATCAAATCCAAGAGACTTTCAGCTTCACCTGGAGAGGAAACCCAGAGAGAGAAGACGCTGCTGCTTCTGCTGCCACACTGCTGACTGACTGTGTGTGTGTGTGTGTGTGTGTGTGTGTGTGTGTGTATACTTCTGATCTGACAGTGACGCCCGTTGACAGCAATGGGAGGGACCTCTGCACCCGACTGTACCAAGGTGTTTCTAGGAGGGTGGGAGGAGAAATTCATCCAACCCCAACATGGACAAAATGAAACTGTTCAAAGTGAAGAACATGAAGTTTCACAAATATTGGAAGAACACCAGTAAGAGCCTGAAACCCTCTTTGGGACAAAGCAACAGAAGTCAACAGATATTTATGTACCTCTGTCTGTCGAAAAAAACCCCTGATCAAGGGTCAGTAGTTTCCATCCAGCAACTACGGCCACAACTGGACAGCCAGAAGAAAGTCACCTACATCTGATTTATTTATTTATTTTTTTAAAATTCCAGACTGAATGTGACATTTTCATGTCTGATTTGGGCCACTTTGACATGAGCTCCTTAAACCAGATACAGACGTGATGTACTGCTGTGTGAACCCTCAGATCAGGATTCATGTGGTTTTGCTCCCACTGAGCGTGCTCACATCTCTTTCATAACACACTGGTTGTCCAAAAATCACACCTGGGTCCCTTTCAGTTGCTGTTTGGTGACGTGTCGTGTGTGTTACACAGAGGAAGAGTTTGACAGCAAGGCAACAGACATGGTGAACCGCCTCACTGAGCAAGAACACAAAAGCACTTCAAAGAGCCTCCAATAGAAAACAGTTACCTAAAAAAAGCTCTCACATTGCTCTTCACAACTCGATTTTGAGACGCAGAACAGAAAATTATCAAATAAGAAACCTGACTAACTCCTTACCACTCTGGCCCTTTCTTTAGGCCCATTTTAGAGCGTGGACAGGGGGTCTTCAGGAGAAATAAAAGGGTTATGTTTTATTAAAAGAGCTATTTTGGTCATCAACAAAGAACCATAAAGTACCTGACACATAAACTTTGGTAACAATTTTAATTCTAATAATTTTGTGGAGGTTTAAACTGCTGGGGTCAAACTGACCCCAAACATAAATTTGAACGTAACATGAGGGTTAAGAATCTATAAGGGTCCAGGGACTAGGGATGTACCCGAACCTGAATACGATATTCGGAAGTACACAAATAATGCCTTGATCCCGAATAGTTTTTCTGTCTGAAGTTTCTCCTCATTATTCGGGAGCTTTTTTCTAAAGAAAAAAAAAAACGTTTGGATGCGTGTTTTGAGCATGATTTTGAGCCAATTACAAGAGGTTAAAACAAAACGTAACAAAAAACATGTTGGTGTGTGTTTTCAGTCAATCACATCCATCTGAGACACTGCCACACTTTGGTTTTGGTGTTCAGTCCTGTACGTCATCACAGAGGAGCAGCAGCACAGAACACGAGCAGGCAGCACTGCAGCAACAAAAAAAGCATTTTGTCATAGACAATAACGGGAAAAGAAGCGGCTATAAAACGGTGGAGACATTTTTTTGAGTGTCACAAATGTCCCCCGCGAAACGACTGCTGCCTGATGCCGGCCACGGCATATGAATATGATATTTTATTCCCGTTCTAGTTAGCCGAGAGTGAAACCAGAAGTTAGCCAGCTACCTCGGCGGAAGTCTCTAGTGCGCCCACTTCCGGTTTCTTCCCAAATCTGAATAACGAATCTGAAGGTTTTTTTTAAAGCCCGAATCCGAACCCGAAAACAGATGTACACCCCTACCAGGGACCACTGGAGAATTAATACAAAATGGTCAAAATTCCTCCAAAATCCCACATTAGGACACCAAGACCTTGAGGAACATTCATTAATTCATTCATCTTCTAAACCGCTTATCCTCACAAGGGTCACGGGGGGTTGCTGGAGCCTATCCCAGCGCACATAGGGCGGAAGGCAGGGAAACACCCTGGACAGGTCGCCAGTCACAGGGCAGACAGACAAACACTGACATTCACACACACAGTCACACCTAGGGGCAATTTAGCTTCTCCAATTCACCTGACCTGCATGTCTTTGGACGGTGGGCAGGGGCGGACTGGGACAAAAAATCGGCCCGGGCATTTTGGACCAGACCGGCCCACCACATTCGATAATGCACACCTTTCCGGTCTTTTTGCTCTCTTAAATGTGTATACCAACTGTACAACTCTTTAAAGCCATAATACCATGCAATTAGTTAGCTGTCATCAGCAGTGTTAGGCACGTTACTTTGAAAAAGTAATTAATTATAGTTACTAGTTACTTCTACTAAAAAGTAATTAATTACCAGGAAAAGTAACTATTACGTTACTTTTTAAAAAATTGTTCAAATATGTCAAATTACTTGGCTGCCCCAATCATACTGGACTATAGTACTATAGTGGAACAATAAAATACAATAGATGAATAGGAATTGAACTTTTTTATTCTATTGAACAGGCCACAACTGGCCAACACCTTTTGGGCATCTATTTCAGATCAGTAAGTGTAGGTGCCTATCAACATGAATGGAGAATGAGCCCAAACTGCACATAGGAAGGTCATGGCAACAAATAAAGTATACCACACAAATCCTTTAAATCTGAATCTGATTCGATTGGTATATATATCTCCCCATAAAGTTAGAACAAGGCATTAAAAAAGGCAAAAAAAAAAAACAAAAACAAAAACAAAAAAAAACCCAAAACAAAACAAGGCAAAATAATAATAACAATAATAATGATAATAATAATAATAATAATAATAATAATAATAATAATAATTTAGCACCTGGGTTACAAATTCACAAAAAGAGTACAGAAATGAAAATTACAGAAACCCTAAATGCCACTGTGTGTGTCATCTAGCCAGTGACAGGCAGAATGATAAGAATCACTTCACTGTCATGGTTAACAACAAAGTGAGGTAGGCTAATAAAGTAAAATCCGCCTTTTGTCCAGGTGGGGAATTGAACCGAAGATCTCCTGCAGGGCAGACAGGGGCACTATCCGCTCTACCATCGGGAATTGTGTTCCTCTAGCATTGTTTGGGCTTGTTCTTCATTCATGTTGATAAATTACGAAAAAGCGAAAAAGTCCGATCGGTTTGAAAATTGACAGCCGCTTTTTTTCTCGCAGTTTCTCTGCGCCACTTTTGCGTTTTCTTTCCATCTCAGTAGATCCTATGAGATAACGTTCGACCCGCGTTGCACTGCACACCGGCTCACCGAGCCACAGGCTCGTGATATGATTGGGCCAGTCCCGTGTCAGTGAAGAAAAATAACCAATGGGCCGCAGAGCAGCGTGTCTCAGGGGCCAGCCCGGTGCTGAGTAAACAAACTCTTGCAGTGACTTTATTTGCCGAAATCATTATGCAGGCGGGACCAAACTAAGCAAAAGGGGTTGTTTAGCAATGTGATTGGGCCAGCCCAGTGTCAATCGGGCCGCTGATCTACTGATCTTACGGTCAGCTATTTCAACAATAATTAAAAAAAAAAAAAAAAAAAAAGTGTCAGGGGACTGTCGGCCCACTTAGCACATCGGCCCACTGGGCAAATGCCCGGTGGCCAGTCCACCCCTGACGGTGGGAGGAAACCCACACAGACATGGGGAGAACATGCAAACTCCACACAGAAAGGACCCTGGGTGGGAATCGAACCCAGGACCTTCTTACTGTGAGGCGACAGTGCTAACCACTGCACCACCGTGCCGCCCAAACTTGAGGAACACCACAGAAAAATTCAGGCTTTGATTTAATGTCAAAACTTTTGACATTTGGAGATTTCTGTATGAACTGCATTTTTTTTCCAGTGATTGGATGTTGAGCGTTGTGTTGTGTAAATGTGTCAGAAACTGGCCCTTCCTGTCAGTCCAGCTGGAGAAGCAGAGCTCCTCTGAACGGCCTCGCTCTCTAGTTTGTGTCTGTAAAGTTTGATGAGGCTGTGATTCTCCTAGAGGTCACTAGAGGTCACAAACACACCATGTTACAACAGGCCACAAGAACACATGTGGACTGCAGGCTTTGGGGCCCAGACTGCATGGGATTAGCAGAAGGTGGGCGTGTCTGCAAAGGGGAGAGCCATGGCTGCCCAGAGAACCCATTTTCATTCACACAGCTGGAGGTCAGAGGTCAAGAGATGTAGCACTGCCACATAAGGCAGGATAGAGTTTATTTATTTTTTCCTCAGGTTAAATAAATAAATAAATAAATGAATAAATAAATCCTGTTAAAAAAGTGTAAACTCTATAATCCCATCCTCTATAATAATGCCCTAATGAACCCACTGTGGAGTGTCTGTCTGATTGCTTTTGTTTTTTTGACGATCAGCTGATTTGTCAAATTGGTGACAACTGATTTAAGAAGGCACGGAAGTGTCAGGTGCGAGGCGCGCACCTTAACAAAGAAGCCCAGGGAGTTTACGAGAGACCAGGTGGATAGAGGAAGAAAAGTGCTCTGATTTATTTTTCACGTGAAATTAACTTATACCACAGTCGTCACCGGAGTATTGGATATTGTGCTGGGGAGCAAACGAATCCAACCGACCGGTGAGAAAGTTCTAATTTATTTATTTTTCTTTTTTCTGAATCGTCAGAAGGGAGATATCCGTTCAAAGACTTGTTTTTGGACATTTATTGTTTTTTTCTACTCCGGAATCATTTGAGAAGAGGGGAAGTGGGCATCAATTGTCAGTTTGTGTTTTTGATTTGGAACTTGGCTTTCTCTCCGTGTGATGATACATGATTGATGGACAATGAAACGTGGCTGGTGTTTCAATGACAGACTTTGAGATTTACCTGTTATATATCTTACCTGTCATGTGTTAAAGCTTATGCTTTGTTTTTGTTTTTTGTTTTTTTAAATGAAAAATACACAAGCACGGTAGGGTGGGGGGCAATAAGTGATGTGTGTTCTTATAATCAGTGAGGAAGTTGTGTAAGAGAAAGGTCATACCACAAAACACACCTTTCACATGGGAGACCTGAGTTTGATTCCCACATGAAGCAAGACTGCTGTTAGTTTCCTGGTGTTTTGTTTCTGTGTGTTTATTCTTGTCAAGATGAAAGTTCTCTAACACCTTACCCTAACCTTCATCAAGTATTTCTGAGGCCTGTACCATAAAGATGGATTAACATAGCCGGGCTTTCTCTTACTTATCTGGCTTCACTTAACCAGACATCCGCACTCCGGATTTTCGGTCCCATAAAGCCGGCTATCAACTCGGTAATTCAACCCAGGCTTTCCAATCTCAATCTGTGCGCGCTCACAAAAAAATGGCGGTGTTTGCTGCATGCGACCAATCGCAGACAAGGAAAAATCTACCGGAGCCGCATACTTTACGATGAAGGAGCAGACAATATTCATTAATAAATATGAAGAATATAAATCAATAATCCAGGCAAAAAGCAACACAGTTGCAGCTGCCAAAAGCCGCAAGGAATGCTGGCAAAAAATCGCCGACTGTGTCAATGTGTAAATTAGTGCAATTATAATATTAGGGGAGCGGCAGGGCGGATGACGTGCGGGACGATTGACGTGTTCACGATTTCTTGAAAACTGTTTGACCTGCAGTCACATGATTACACATGCTCGTGCACATGAGTGAACGAGCTTCATTCAAAATTTGAGCGGGATTGATGCATTTTTCGACAAGCTAGCAAGGAAATCCTTTTTTCAGCCATGTAAGTTAATTATTTTCAATCCTCCATAATTTGAATAAGAAACTGTGTTCACCTGCCCCAGTTAGCAAACATATATCAGTCTCTTACCACATCTCCTGGCTACACAACAGCATAGGTTTCAAGTTTCGTGCACGCACGCCGTGCACGCTATCCAGGCTGTAATGACAGAAGACACCGGCGGGGCAGTTGACGCACAGCACGGTGGGACGGTTGATGCATTGAGATTGGCTGGAACCAGAGGGGTGCACGAGACGATTTTGAGCAGAATGAGTGGCATAATAGGCTATGAAGGCTTCCGAAGATATCTTACAAAGATATCTTTCTAATGCTATTAGTTATTTGCCAAATTTTAACCTGAAACGCAGTCAAGACAAATTATTATTGTTATTATTATTATAGCCTAAGTCATAGAGCTCGCGCAGTGTCAAACTCAGATTTAATTAGGTTATGAAACCTATCTCTGGTTGAGTTCCTGTGAGAAAGACAGCTCATGGGCTGTTAAATTCCAATGAAAATGAGACAAGGAAATTATGACTAGAGTATTTTAAATGCATTTTCCTGTTGATTAAGGTCATATCGCCAAACAGGCAACATTGCTGTGGTTCTTTTTAACGGATTCTGAACGTACAGCGTGTAATGCTTTGGTACAAATATGGAATGAGGTCTAGAAATACAAGTTATGATAAATATTACTGAGCTGTTGTCCCCCTTTGGCCCACTAACAGCTACCACCACATAAAATTATTACCAAAACATAAATACAGTTGGTCTTTTGAAAACAACACTACTCTGTCAATATTTCCTATCTCATTGTAACTTATAACTTCAACATAGCAGCTAGCTGTGTGCACATAATTACACCAGACCCTTCTACTATACTATTAAACTTAACAATTCATCATGTTCTAGATGCTTTAGAGGGGAGGCTGGATATTTCCTGAGACCCATGCAGGTGCAATCTGAAGCCAGAAAAAAAAACAATGCAGCAGATTTGTTTCTCTGGTCAACAGAATGCCCCACACCATTACCAGCCAATATGGCTCCTCCTGGCTGGCTCGCCAAATTAATCAGAATCGCAATCAGAATCCGCTTTATTCGCCAACTATGTATGCACATACAAGGAATATGACTCTGATCACTTCCACCACACTCATGTACTTACACAGAGTTAGACATACAAGCACAGTTATTATTATTGTGAGGTAAACTGCTATATAATGTAGAGAAAACGCTTCAAATTGGCCAGTCGACCCTCAGGTCTTCCAAAACACTTACTTATTTACAAAAATACCTTCCACAGTGCAATAAAACTTATAGATAGGCAGAGTCAGGTGCAAGTCTTAGATTTACTGTGAAAGCAGTAAAGTGTTTCATGAACACAAACTCTGAGGTTTGAGTCACAGAGCACTGCCTTATATTTGATGTTTGACTCCTCCCATGCAGCCACTGCTCCAAGACTCACCCCCAATGTGCATCCTTTGGAGGTTTTCCACCATTAGATCACCACAGGTAACAATCCCTTCACCTTCTAGGCCACTATAGGGGATTTCTTGGCTCCAAGCAGTGACCTCACCCCATCCTGTTCTAAGTGTGATGGTGTCACAAGACTGGGGGGAAACCACTCCATGATACCATGAGACAAGGATTGTTCCATAGGCTGCATACTGTACAGTAGGTAAATTTGTGAACAACTAAGTCTACTTTATGAAATTAAGTTACATGTCTTGAATAAAATTATTTTCGCTCAACAGTGACTTAACAATCCACTCTGGTCATCAATCATCAACAGATAATTTGTCATCTGTCACTTTGTTTGACTAAACTTTATGTGTGTGAAACAGGGGTGTCAAACTGGTGCCATGAAGGGCCGAGAGGCTGCAGGTTTTCATTCCAACGAAAAACTCCACCAGGTGATTTCACTGATCACCTCACCTTCAAGCGGAGAGGAGGAACCAATCAGTGAAATCACCTGGTGGACTTTTTGGTTGGAATGAAAACCTGCAGCCTCTCGGCCCTCCATGGCACCAGTTTGACACCCCTGGCAACTACTTCATTTTCCTCAATTTTCCTCTCCACACAGGAGCAGTAAATTTAGAAAAGAAAGAATTTTCCATTATTTTCTTTATGAGACTCACTGCTGGAGATTTCATGACCTCGTCAGCCGGCCATTTAACACCCTGTTAATCTTCTACTTTATTTTTGCAACCCAAAAATAATTTGTGTAATCTAAAGATTTCAAAAGATAACTTGTAAATTGGATTGTTAAAATAAAATAAAATAATATGGGGAAAATAATCAACAAAAAAAAATCTCATTAACATATTGGTTTATCCATTCATTTAGTATTTATTTTGAGTTTGTTTTTTTTACTGTGTGCTTGTGTGTGTGTGACTCTCACTCCCCAGATCTGACACAGAGACACTGAGGAGTCATGTGACCTAAACCTAAAGCCCGGGTACAGAGGCTGAGTGAAGGTGCTGCTGAAGGTGTGGAGGTGGATCAGTGAGTCAGAGGAGACGCTGTAGAAGGACAGAGAGCCAGCAGGCCAGTCCAGATACACTGCTACTCTGTTAGAGGAGGAGGGGGCAGGGATGGATGTTCTGATGTTGTTGTGCCAGGCAGAGAAACCACCAGAACCATAGCAGATCAGACTCCAGGAGTTTTTGTTCCATCCAAGCACACTGTCTTCTCTGCCTCCTCTCCTGCTGATTCCTCTGTAAGTCACTCCTATATCAACCCCTCCTTTCCACTCGACCTCCCAGTAGCAGCGACCAGTCAGACCATCACTACACAGGATCTGTTTCCAGTAGTCAAACCTCTCTGGGTGATCAGGATATGGCTGCTCCTCTCTCCCCCATGTCACCTTCCTGTTGTCCTCAGACAGTACGAGGTGTCTGTTTGCTGTGTTTGTGTCCAGTTTGAGTTCACAGGAATCTGATGGAGAGAACAAGACACAACAGACCTGCTGTGGTTATTATCTGCTGATTGATTCACAGTTTGATTATTGATTTGTTAACTCTTTGATGATGACACATGGTGTCAGCTGTCCTCTTCATTCACAGCAGGATCTGAATGAATGGACGTCACAAACTGCTGTGGAAATTCACTTCACATCTGGAAGAGCCATTTATACACAAACTAAACTACATTTACACTTTACAGATTTCTGGATACAGATGTGAATATTTCTCTATTCAGATCATTTTTCACTTGTTAGAAACTACATTCACAAGATGCTTCATGTATAATTTTTATGACCTTAAATTGAAGCTCTTCACTCATTGGTTCAACATGACAGCAAAGAGCTGTGATTGGTTGTCAGGTTTGTTCAATTTGGTGGAGAAGAAGCTGTTAAAGAGGGAAACACTGCTTGTTGCAGCGCTTCATTGTTTGGTTTTTCTGACATAATGACATGAAGTTTGTCTCATTTGATTTTGCACATTTCTCGAAACTAATATTTGTCATGAAAAGGAAAAAATATTAAGTGTTGTTGTGTCTTGTCTCGTGATTTCCTGTTTTATTTTGAAATCCCACTCCCCTCTTGTGTCAGGTCACTTGCCCTTCCTATTGTGTGCTCCCTTGGTTGATTGTCTTTCCCCGCCCTGATTGTTTGCACCTGTTCCCCATTACCTTATATATGTGTGTGTGTGTGTGTATGTGTATGTATATGTACGTATGTATGTATGTATATATGTGTATATGTGTGTGTGTGTGTGTGTGTATATATATATGTGTGTGTGTGTGTGTGTGTGTGTATACACTACTCACAAAAAGTTAGGGATATTTGGCTTTCGGGTGAAATTTCAGGATGAACCTAAAATGCATTATAACCTTTACAGGTGAACTTAATGTGACCTTCTGTAAACTTTTGAATGCACATGTCCAACTGTTCAGTGTTTCAGTACTTTTTGCACAAGTTGCTGTTCTCTAACAAGGAGTTTAACGGCAAAATTCACATCAGGTGTTTGATGCTCCAGCTCATCGAGGTCGTATCATTAGGGAACGGCTGCTGGAGACTGGGGTACCTCAAATGGAGTGGCCTGCACTTTCTCAGACCTGAATCCCATAGAAAACCTATGGGATCAGCTGAGTCGCCGTGTAGAGGCTCAGAGCTCTGTACCCCAGAACCTCAATGTCCTGAGGGCCGCCCTTCAAGAAGAGTGGGATGCCATGCCTCAGCAGACAATAAGTCGACTTGTGAACAGCATGAGACGTCGTTGTCAAGCTGTAATTGATGCTCAAGGGCACATGACAAGTTATTGACACTGACATTTTTTGTTGTGGTATATCCACCACTGTTGTTGGCTTTTGTTTCAAGAAATTCTTTGAGATGAGGAAATCACCAGTGTATGCTTCTACTTAAATGCCCTACTTTCATGATATAATATCACTGTAGCGTGAACTTTTTATATTTTCCATAAATTTCACCCAAAAGCCAAATATCCCTAACTTTTTGTGAGTAGTGTATATATATATATATATATATATATATATATATATATATATATACGGTACAGGCCAAAAGTTTGGACACACCTTCTCATTCAATGCGTTTTCTTTATTTTCATGACTATTTACATTGTAGATTCTAACTGAAGTCATCAAAACTATGAATGAACACGTGGAGTTATGTACTTAACAAAAAAAAGTGAAATAACTGAAAACATGTTTTATATTCTAGCCACCCTTTGCTCTGATTACTGCTTTGCACACTCTTGGCATTCTCTCCATGAGCTTCAAGAGGTAGTCACCTGAAATGGTTTTCCAATAGTCTTGAAGGAGTTCCCAGAGGTGTTTAGCACTTGTTGGCCCCTTTGCCTTCACTCTGCGGTCCAGCTCACCGCAAACCATCTGGATTGGGTTCAGGTCCGGTGACTGTGGAGGCCAGGTCATCTGCCGCAGCACTCCATCACTCTCCTTCTTGGTCAAATAGCCCTTACACAGCCTGGAGGTGTGTTTGGGGTCATTGTCCTGTTGAAAAATAAATGATCGTCTAACTAAACGCAAACCGGATGGGATGGCATGTCGCTGCAGGATGCTGTGGTAGCCATGCTGGTTCAGTGTGCCTTCAATTTTGAATAAATCCCCAACAGTATCACCAGCAAAACACCCCCACACCATCACACCTCCTCCTCCATGCTTCACAGTGGGAACCAGGCATGTGGAATCCATCCGTTCACCTTTTCTGCGTCTCACAAAGACACGGCGGTTGGAACCAAAGATCTCAAATTTGGACTCATCAGACCAAAGCACAGATTTCCACTGGTCTAATGTCCATTCCTTGTGTTTCTTGGCCCAAACAAATCTCTTCTGCTTGTTGCCTCTCCTTAGCAGTGGTTTCCTAGCAGCTATTTGACCATGAAGGCCTGATTGGCGCAGTCTCCTCTTAACAGTTTGTGACAGCCCCTTGGCCCTGTTTGGACCAAAGACCTGTCTGTCAGAGCTCAAGCTCTCCTAGGGTGCTGAGAGCTCAGGTTTTCCTTGGGTGCTGAATGAGTTGATTAGGGGTAATGGTTAGCACCTGGGATGGGGGTTGGCCTCCCCTATAAATTGGGGCCTAACAGTTATTCTCGCTCTCCTCCTTCAGGTTTGGTTCAGTTGGTTTTGGTTCAGGTGGTTGCTTTCTTCATACATCCACTCATTACACACACTACTGATTACTGACTTAACATTTATTTATCCTTTGCAAACTTAAGTTCTGCATAATTATTTTATTCATTTTATTAAATAAACTTAATGCTTGTTTTGAAGCCATGTGTGGTCTCCACTTTGTCAAGTCCTAAGTGTAAGGTCATGACAAGTTGTTCTAGAGATGGGTCTGCTGCTAGAACTCTGTGTGGCATTTATCTGGTCTCTGATCTGAGCTGCTGTTAACTTGCGATTTCTGAGGCTGACTCGGATGAACTTGTCCTCAGAAGCAGAGGTGACTCTTGGTCTTCCTTTCCTAGATCGGTCCTCATGTGTGCCAGTTTCGTTGTAGCGCTTGATGGTTTTTGTGACTCCACTTGGGGACACATTTAAAGTTTTTGCAATTTTCCGGCCTGACTGACCTTCATTTCTTAAAGTAATGATGGCCACTCGTTTTTCTTTAGTTAGCTGATTGGTTCTTGCCATAATATGAATTTTAACAGTTGTCCAATAGGGCTGTCGGCTGTGTAGTAACCTGACTTCTGCACAACACAACTGATGGTCCCAGCCCCATTGATAAAGCAAGAAATTCCACTAATTAACCCTGATAAGGCACACCTGTGAAGTGAAAACCATTTCAGGTGACTACCTCTTGCAGCTCATCGAGAGATTGCCAAGAGTGTGCAAAGCAGTAATCAGAGCAAAGGGTGGCTATTTTGAAGAAACTAGAATATAAAACATGTTTTCACCTTTTTTTTGTTAAGTACATAACTCCATGTGTTCATTCATAGTTTTGATGCCTTCAGTGAGAATCTACAATGTAAATAGTCATGAAAATAAAGAAAACACATTGAATGAGAAGGTGTGTCCAAACTTTTGGCCTGTACTGTATATATACTGTATATACAGTCAGCGTTTTCCCTTGTCCTGTGCCAGTTTGTCTTGGGCCGGGAAAACCATGCCATCCTTGTCTTGAGTATCACAGTATCACAGTTTGTTCTAGAGTTCTCATCGGGCCTGAAAATTAAGACCCGACCCGACCCGGGCCCGACTGGGCCAGCCCGAGGCCCGACCCGACCCGACTAATTAGCCGAATTTTAGGCCCGACAGCCCGGAAAAAAAGAAAAAAAAAAAAAATTTGCCAAATCACCAAATTCGCCATTATTTAGCAGAGACGGTCGGCCGCGACACCGGGGCACCATCAGTCGGTATCAGGCGGGCCGGCCGCGGCACCGGCCAGCATCAGGCGGCTCACCTGTCAGATCCGGCAGACCTGACGGGTGGGCGCGGTATCGGACGGTGCCGCGGCCGGCCCGCCTGATGCTGACTGATGGTGCCGCGGCTGGCCCGCCTGATGCCGACTGATGGTGCCGCGGCATGTGCGGGTCAATACGGTAGTCTAGAAAACTGGCGATTTTTTTTTCTCGTGCTACTATACTGCTGCAACTCTCTCTCACTTGTTTGCGCTGCGCTCGCACAGCTGGTTGTCTGTCTGTCACTGAAAGTTTAGCCTCCAAATCCAATCCAGTTTCTCACTCTCTCCACCAGTCACATAAAAATGAAACGTCATAATCAATAACAGAACACATAATTCTATTTTTTTATTTAAAAAAAAAAAAAAAAAAAAATCCCCCACAGAACCCGAAGCCCGACCTGACCCGCCCAATTCACGTAAATTTTAGGCCCGACCCGACCCGAAAATGTCGGGTCGGGTCGGGTCGGGTTCGGGCAGAATATGAGAACTCTAGTTTGTTCTGTTTTCATTCTGAACTTTTGTCTGGAGTCATGCACTTGGGTTCAAGTTTTTGCTTGGTCTTGTCAATATTTCTGCTCTCAAAACCATTAACACAGCCGCTGAAGAAAACATTGATCCTGCAGAATAGACATGAAGTGTTACTGCTGCAATCAACCACTTTCTCCTCATCAGGCCTTTGATTTCTGACAGGCCAGAGGCTTTATAGCTCAACTAGCTCCATCATTTGTGTCAGAATAATACAAAAAATAGAATATATCTATTTTCAGACATTTGTTAAAGGTTTAGACCAGTGGTCCCCAAACTACGGCCCACGAGCCGGATACGGCCCGCCTCCACATTATACCCGGCCCCCTGAACAACACCAGAGACGCATTATGATTTTTTTTTTTCAGTCTGGCCACGCGATCGAGACTAATACACGCATAGAACGCGACAAGCCTACTGGAACCTACAAAAGGATTATAAGGAAGGAACACAAGAACTTTGAGAGACTGCTCATATGAATCATTTAAGCAGTGGCGGTTCTGCCTATGTTGTCGCTCTAGGCAAAATTACTGGCTTGCGCCCTTTCATGTTACTACTCCAACCGGGGCAGCATCAGTCGGCATCAGGCGAGCCGGCACTGGCCGGCATTAAGCCGCTCACCTGTCAGATCCGGCAGACCAGACCGGGTGGACGCGGTACCGGCCGGTGCCGCAGCCGGCCCGCCGACCCGCCTGATGCTGACTGATGGTACTGATGGCATGTGCGGGTCAATACGGTAGTCTAGAAAACTGGTGATTTTTTTTCTTGTGCGCCCCCAAGTAGATTGCCGTCCCTGCATTTAAGTAAGAGATTCTGCTCTGACAACTAAGCTGAACTTTTACCTGTTAAGATTGTACACGGCACAACAGAAAGTTAATGTTCCATGGACTTTTTTTTTTTCTGTGAAGAACCCAGAGAGGGTTATTTGGTTATTATTTATTTCATAAATAGTGTTATTATATATTTCCTGACTTTATTTTTTCTGTGAAGAACCCAGAGAGGGTTATTTGGTTATTATTTATTTCATAAATAGTGTTATTATATATTTCCTGACTTTATTTTTTCTGTGAAGAACCCAGAGAGGGTTATTTGGTTATTATTTATTTCACAAATAGTGCTATCTAACCCTAACCCTTCTGTGAAGAACCCAGAGAGAGTTATTTGATTTTTATTGATTTCATTAATAGTGTAATTTATTTCATTAATAGTGTTATTATTTATTTCCTGAGGTTTTTTTTCTGTGAAGATCCCGGAAAGGCTTATTATTATTAATATTTGGTTATGTGTGGCTTTCTGGAAAACAATCAATGTTTATATTTAGGCACCCCTGCGATCGTCACACTTTTTCTGTTACAAACTGACCCCGGCCCCCCATCAGAGAAGGGAAAAGCTATGTGGCCCTCACTGCAGCTGCAGCATCTAAACAGCTGAATGTTTGCTGCTTTGTGTTCAGGAGTCAAACAGAAGTGGGAACAAGTCACAACAGAATTGAAGGATCTCAGCGTTACGATCGACTGCCATCTCTCCTTCAAGGCTCGGGGAAAAAAAGTCTGTCAACGAGTCAAACTGCGTTTGTTGAATTTGAGGCACATGAGGAACTACATGTCAATTCAAGCTGCTAAGATGTTGCTGCAGTCAGTGATCCTCTCTCACATTAGCTGTGCTTTAACAAGCTGCTCACAGGCTGATTCCACAGCACTGAAGCCACTACAGTTATTGGAGAAACAAACACTTTAGACTCTTGATAAGAAGCCGCATCACTTCCACCAGCGCCCACTTTGAAGGAAATAGAAGTTCCTGAGCTGGAAAAACCTGCTCAGGTATGCAGATGTGTGTGTGACTGACAGAGTTATTCATGGTGTGGCTCCTCCCCTCTCAGCCTTTGTTAGCAGGAGGTCAGAGTCCCATGGCAGCACTAGGGGAGTCACTGCAGGGGACTGCATCATCCCAATGAGGAAAAGAGCCTTTAGTCAGTCCAAGCTCCACAGGAGAGAAACTCTGTTACAACACACATCACACCTGAATACAGATATATCACACACCTGAACATACACAAGTAATTTAGTTCCCATTTAAAACAGAGGCTCATTAGTAATCAAGGACCAAAGGATGCTGAGGTACACAACCGAAGATGTGTCCCAAAGCTGAGCCTAATGATAAGGTCCTGTCTGGGTCAGCCTCCACCCCATGAACACCAAAGAACAGGAAGTAAATGTAATGCTGAAAGGTAGTTCCATAATTATTTTGTGGTTTGTTTATTACCTTCACCTTGTTTCTTCTTAATTTTAGGGAGTTGGCATAACATCTGGCCAGGGACTGGAGATGAAAACTAGCCATGTGGCTAATTCTGGTGCACTAACAGTAATGTTGATTACTATGCACTGTCATTGTTCAATAACATAAAAAATTAAATAGCAGAATATAAATCTACACTTACACTTCCTCAGTCCTGGTTTCAGCCACTGCTCTCCACCATGGTCCACCCTGGAGGAAGAAACAGAGTCAGAGCAGCAGATTCTCTTTGAGGATGGAAACATGGGCAGTAAATAACCTTCCCTATGAAGGATTTAGCAGACCACGTCACTCATATCCACCATTCAACATGAAACAATATTCCTCAGGCCTCTGTAAGACATTGTGTGTGTCTCTCCATACCTGAGAGCCTCCAGTCTCCAGGTTGGATCCTCCAGTCCAGCAGAGAGCAGCTTCACTCCTGAGTCTCCTGGATGATTGTAGCTCAGGTCCAGCTCTCTCAGATGGGAGGGGTTGGAGCTCAGAGCTGAGGCCAGAGAAGCACAGCCTTCCTGTGTGAGCAGACAGCCTGACAGCCTGCACACCATCACAAACACAATCAGTCCAGCACATCATCTGCTTTTTTCAAGATATCAACACACAGACGCAAAACTGTGCGGCTACGTTTGAATTCTCCAGTGAGGACACACAAAGAATCCTGTTTCCAACGGTCCAGCTCGAGAGTGTGGAGTCTTCCGAGGATTTAAAAATCAGGTTGGAAAGACTTTACCTAAAAGAGGCACACCTTACCATGCATGGCTCAACTTTGAGTGAATACTGGATAAATAAGAAAATTCCCAGGGGCCTGCGTATCCAGAAAGCCCCCACAATAGGAAAATATGATGAGAACTTTATTAAACGATGGGGAGAGATTTTAAACAAATGCTCCCTTGATATGATGCTACTCATCATAAACCAAGTGTACACTGAAGCAAGCACAGTTAAAGCTGAGATTGAGAAAAAAGAGGAGGATCTTAGAGAAAAAGTCAGAACAAACTTCTCTTCCATTGAGAGCTCCATAAAGACTACAGTATGTCAATACAAAGAGAAGCTACTAAGCATTAAACTTAAGAAATACAAACGTGACACTGAAGATTATCAGAGGAACGAAATTTACAACTGGGAATTCAAGGAGGCTTCATCCCAACCACCTGCAAGTTCACAAGGACCAACAGCTGTACCAAGAGCCAGGGCTGGGCCCACAACCAGATCGGCGCACCGAAAAACACCCAGTCACCGCAGAGACCAGGCCGGCTACCATGACTCTTCCCTGGAAAGTGATTTCACACTTGACAGCGATTCTGGTACCCCACCAAGCAACCCCTCTTTTTTATACAACCGCAAGAAAACAGATCGACGAGCGCAAAGAAATGCAGGCGGGGCAAGCGCTCATCCAGATACCACACGGCGCCTGTGGACGCGGAACAATTCCAGGACATGGTAATCAATATTTCCTCCAAGAAATTAACTAATGATCAGATATCTCTCCTGTCTAAGGGGTTATCTTTTGTACCCAACAGTAAGCTTAATGCATTTGGCCTTAAAGTGGACCTTTTTAAGTGCTTTAGACAAATCAAATTACGCAACTTTTTTTCTAATAACACGGGTCCAGCGACTCAAGCTCCCGTCTTCAACGCCAAAAGTAACTTTTGCTCAAACACCAATGCGTCTATAAACACTTTTTGCAGAGTTGTGGAGCAGGAAATCATGGCGAAGATTGCCAGACCACACAGAAGTATGTCCAATTTAACTGAGAGTGAAAGATCTGCTTTGGATCAATTGATGAATGACAGAGACATTATCATCAAACCGTGTGATAAGGGTGGTAGGATTGTGTTCAAGATGCTGAGAAATATAGAAATGAAATCCTTTCCCAATTGTCAAATGCCAGATTTTATAAGAAGATAAACTATGATCCTACTACTTTCTTTCAACAGGAAATGCTTTCCTACCTTGAAGATGCCAAAAAGAGAATAAAAAGATGAGTGCACCAGATTTAGCAAAAAAACTAATTTCCATCTGTAGTCCTTACAAATAACATTAAAACAATCAACACAGTAAAACAACCCATGGACATATGTCCAATATTGTGGTATAGATACATTGATGATATTTTCTGTATTTACAATGGAAGCTCAGATGAACTGGCAGATTTCGTCACCTTATTGAACAGTTTCGACAGTAACTTGCAATTTACATCACATTTCAGTGATACAAAGGTGAGCTTTTTAGATATGTGAGTTATAAAAAATGACGGTTCCATCAGTACAACCCTCTATCGTAAGGATACTGACAAAAGCAGACTCTTCTGCTGGCCACAAGTTTTCACCCTACTTCTTTAAAAAAAGGTTTCCCTATTAGTCAGTTTTTTCGTCTTAGGAGGATCTGCCATTCTACCGAGGACTTTAAGGAAAAATCCATAGAAATGAAAAAAAGATTTGCACAACGTGGGTACCCACCCAGGTGGATCAATGAGGTATATGAGCTGGCCCTAAAAAAGGCACGCTCTGATTTACTCAAAAAGAGCGTCAAAAAACAACAAAAAAAAGTTTTCTGTTACGTGTATCATGCAACATTCAGTTCACTCCACCGCCATAAAATCTGTTTTTAGAAAACACTGGCATATCCTTAAGTCAGATCCTGAATTGGCTCCAGTTTTTAAAGATCCTCCTCTGTTCGTGAGTAAAAAAGGAAAAAACTTAAGGGATCATTTGGTTCGTGCCAACTTTGATGCGAAGGTGAGATCCAGTCGAGCCATCCAGATGCGCCTCCAACCTCTTCCGAATGACAATTATCGTTGTGGTAACTGTGCGCAGTGCAATAACACCCGTAAAATCGATCATTTTTCCCATCCCCACACAGGCAAGAAATTTTCTATAAATAGCGTTATCATGTGTGCATCCACACAAGTAATATACATGATACGCTGTCCTTGTGCGCTGGCATACATCGGGAAAACTACAAGAAAACTTAAACAAAGAATTAGTGAGCATAAAAGCAGTATCCGCAGGAATGATTGGAATTATCCAACAGCCATACATTTCAATGATGCCTACCATGACATCTCTTCATTACGTTTTTGCAGCATCGAACAGGTCACCTTACCACCCAGGAGGGGTGACCATGATAAGTTACTGAAACAGCGCGAAGCGTTCTGGATCTACACCCTTCAAACATTGGCACCAAAAGGCCTTAATGATGAATTACTTTTGAGCTGCTTTCTGTGATCCCTCATTCTCATCCACTAATAGGCTACAGCTTATCTATTCCCTATTTGTGTTGATGTCAACTTGAGGGGTCCCCAGTCCTATAGAAGATTTTTTCCAGCCACATATGTATGTACTCACATCACCAGGTCTATTAATCATTTACCTATGTGACCTATTGGTTTGGGTTTACTTACAGATGTAGGTTTATTCTGCTTGATTTTTTCACATTTATTAGAAAACTCGTGCATTCTTATTATAAGTTCCTCTTTTTTGCTTCTTTTTTTCTCTATATTTAAACTATGTATTGCATCTGTTGTATTTTTTCTGACTGCAATCATTAGCCATTACCTTTTATAAGGACCTAATGTATTCAGTCACAACTTTTTATATGTAAAAAATGTTTTGTGTGCTTTTGCTTGACTGTATCGTACTCTCCCTATGTGTATTGATACTGCCGTGATTGTATATTGATATTGAGTATATAAATGTTTATATCAGACGTGTGTAAAAAGTGATTGGTTGGAGTCACACAGCCACTCCTATTTAAGATGGCTTCTTTTGTTGGCACAAACATTTGCTTGAAAAAGGTCTATGACCGAAACGTCGCAATAAACTCTTTGTTCTGGAAGTTGGCCAGTGTGCGGGAATTTATCCTTCAATGAAGCTGCATGTAAAATCAGGACTGAACTGGTCATGAGTTGAGCAGGTTGAGGAATCCTGACCTGAGAGCCTCCAGTCTGCAGTGTGGACTCTCCAGTCCAGCAGAGAGATGCTTCACTCCTGAATCCTGCAGATCGTTGTTACTCAGGTCCAGCTCTCTCAGACTAGAGGACTGGGAGCTGAGAACTGAGGCCAGAGCTGCACAGCCTCTCTCTGACAGATTACAGCCACTCAGCCTGAGGAGGAATTATAAATGGAAAAAATAAATTTAAATGTGTTTCTCTTTTATAAAACCTCATGTTATGTGTTTAATATATCCAGTTAACTCTGAACCTACACAGATTTCTTGGAGGCTTTGACCACTGGCAGCAGCCTCAGAAGAGCCTCCTCTGAAGCAGAGTATTTCTTCTGGTAATACACGTCCAGATCTTCTGATGACAGTAAGATGAAGACCAGAGCTGACCACTGAGCAGGGGACAGTTGGACTGTGGAGAGACGTCCTGATCTCAGGTACTGTTGGATCTCCTCCACTAGAGAATGATCATTCAGCTCATTCAGACAGTGGAACAGATTGATGCTTCTCTCTGGCGAGGGATTTTTCCTGATCTTCTTCTTGATGTACTGGACTGTTTCCTGATTGGTCTGTGAGCTACTTCCTGTCTGTGTCATCAGGCCTCGTAGGAGAGTCTGATTGGATTGAAGTGAAAGACCCAGGAGGAAGCGCAGGAACAAGTCCAGGTGTCCATTTGGACTCTGTAAGGCCTTGTCCACAGCACTCTGGAGGAGGAGTTTTAGTTCAGATTTCTTGTTGAATAGTGCAGAACAGCAGGAGGCTGATTGTTCTTCTGACAGCAGATTGACTCCAGAGTTAATGAATGACAGAAAAACATGAACAGCAGCCAGAAACTCCTGAAGGCTCAGATGGATGAAGCAGAAAACCGTGTCCTGGTACAGCCCACGCTCCTCTTTAAAGATCTCTGTTAACATTCCTGAGTACACTGAGGCTGCTCTGATATCAATGCCACACTCTGCCAGGTCTGCTTCATAGAAGATCAGGTTGCCTTTCTCCAGCTGCTCAAAAGCCAGTTTTCCCAGAGACAGGATCATCTCTCTGGTCTCTGCCATCCAGTGTGGATCTGTCTCAGCTCTCCCATGATACTTGAGGTTCTGCACTTTGGACTGAACCACCAGAAAGTGGATGTACATCTCAGTCAGGGTCTCGGGCAGGTCTCCTCTCTCACTGCTTTTCAACGCGTCCTCCAGAACTGTAGCAGTGATCCAGCAGAAGACTGGGATGTGGCACATGATGTGGAGGCTTCGTGACGTCTTGATGTGGGAGATGATTCTGCTGGCCTGCTCCTCATCTCTGAATCTCTTCCTGAAGTATTCCTCCTTCTGTGGGTCAGTGAAGCCTCTCACCTCCATCACCATGTCAACGCACTCAGGAGGGATCTGATTGGCCGCTGCGGGTCGTGTGGTTATCCAGAGGCGAGCAGAGGGAAGCAGCTTCCCCTTGATGAGGTTTGTCAGCAGAACGTCCACTGAGGTGGACTCTGTAACATCAGTCAGGATCTGGTTGTTGTTGAAGTCCAGAGGAAGTCGACACTCATCCAGACCGTCAAAGATCAACACAACCTGGAACTGCTCAAACCTGCTGATTCCTGCTTCTTTGGTCTCAGTGAAGAAGTGATGAAGAAGTTCCACCAAGCTCAACTTTTTCCCTCCCAGCAGATTCAGCTCTCTGAAAGTGAATGGAAATGTGAAGTGGACATGCTGGTTGGCTTTGTGTTCAGCCCAGTCCAGAGTGAACTTCTGTGTTAAGACTGTTTTCCCAATGCCAGCCACTCCCTTTGTCATCACTGTCCTGATTGGTCCACCTCTTCCAGGTGAAGGTTTAAAGATGTCTTCACATGTGATTGGTGTTTCTGGTGTGTCTGGTTTCCTGGATGCTGTTTCAATCCATCTGACCTCATGTTCCTCATTGAGCTCTCCACTCCCTCCCTCTGTGATGTACAGCTCTGTGTAGATCTGATTCAGAAGTGTTGGGTTTCCTGCTTTAGCAATCCCCTCAAACACACACTCACACTTCTTCTTCAGGTTAGATCTGAGTTCACGTTGGCACGCTGCAGCGGCAGTTTCTGAATGAACAAACAAAAAAAAACATCAACAAATCGATGTTGTATTAAATAAGAAAAATATGAATATTTCCTAGTAAATGTATCTATCGGCACTTTTCGACTACAGGAACTTAGCGAGGTGTGCTGAGACCTGAAGGCTATTTTACGGGTTCTGCCATCGTTTCTGTGGCAACAACATGTTTCCAGGTAAAAATTTCTGGAAGCTGATTTGGGCACTGCTCCAGGAACGTTTAGAAGGAGGTAAAAGGGCTGTCTGTATTCATTGGTCAAGGCGTTGCCATGACAACACCTCTGTAAACATGAGCTATCAGAGGACAACACAAAGCGGCCGCCACCAAACAACAGATGGCAGAAACAAACGAAGAGCTGCACGTCCTGATCAGGATTTGGAGAGAATAAAGTTCACAGTTTAACAAACAACACAGCGCTGCCTCAGCCGGAGCGCTGCCACTGTCCCAAGGAAGCCGGCGGGACGAGACGGGAAAACAGGAAGCTGCTTTTCACCGGCAGGAAGGAGGAGGACAAGCCGCCCCCTGCTGGCCAGGAGAAAAACTCTTGTGTGTAAAAAGTGTCAGAGGCTGAAATAATCTGTCATCAAGCAACAGCCTGACGCATCACAACTGCTTTGATCTGATTGGCTGTTTGACTCGGCTGTTGATTGAAATTTTTCAGTGATGAGCAAAAGTTTGACTCTGTTAGAAAGAAAGAAAAAAGTGAACTAATAACTCAGAGTTTAGGAGAGCTGGGTGTTAAGAGCACAGTCAAACAAAAAAATGAAACAAGACTCCAAAAAGACTTAAACTAACATTTTCTGTTTAAATTTGAAATTTAATTTTTACTTTTTTTTTTTTTTTTTATACTTACTGCTCCACAGACGCTCAGCCAGCTCCTCCTGCTTCATCCTCCTCAGGAGGTGCAGTGTGATCTGCAGAAAAGCCTCCCTGCTGCTCCTCCTCTGCTCTTCCTCCTCACCTTCCAGCACCTCCTCATCCTCTCTCTGCCACTCTGAGCATTCTGGGTAATCTAGACTCAGAGACCTCTGCAGGTTTTTCAGCTCCTTCTTCACAAAGGTGTTGATGTTCTCCTCCAGCAGCTGGAGCAGAAAAATAACAGAATTAGACTTCCATATTAAAATCTGGACACAAAACACAAAATCAAATCCAGGTCAAAGAGGCTGAAAGATACAGAGAGCAGCACGGAGACGATTCTGAGCAGAATGGTTGTTGTTCAGTTGGTTTGTTGTTGTACATTTACACACCATAAATATGGAGGCCAGGTCTGTTTGATGCTGCTGGGCAGACTGAGCACTGGGAACCTCTGAGCTCTGCTGCTGGACTCTGTGGAGGACACACACAAACACACACACACACACACACACACACACACACACACACACACACACACACACACAGGATCATTGGATGTGATGTTTTGAAAGAGGAAACTCAGTCAACAGAGTCTGAAGGGTCGAACCAATTCTGGATCTCATGAATCTGATGACAGAAAACCATCTGATTCATCACCAGTTTGAAATAATTACCCATAATCCACAGAGAGGTGGCTGTTTCTGAACTCAATATATCGTCTCATAGAGCGGTCACTCCTCATGGACACACAGCTGGGCTCAGGTCCAGGTCCAGGTCCAGGTCCAGGTCCAGGTTCAGGTCCAGGTTCAGGTTCAGGTCCAGGTTCAGGTTCAGGTGGGTCTGGTCTCTCCTGCTGGATCCTGATAGAAACATTATGAACACAGTGAAGGGATCTGCTTTACTTTCTTAGTCACACTAACATACTAAGATAATAATGAGTGACTTCTCTTCAGAAACAACACTGTGTGTAAAATGGAATGTGAACACACACAGAGCTTTTCCTGTGAATAATGCTGCTGTGCTGATTTGCCTGCTGAGCTCTGAGATGGAGAACAGTCATGGACAGTCAGAGATCCTCATCTCACCTCTTAGCTTTGGTCTGGCTGTCATGTTCCCCAGACAGAGTGCTTTCAGAGGCAGGGAGCCCCTCCTCTCTCTCCTCACACACATCCATAGCCGAGCCGACACCTTGACACAAACACAGCGGCTGATTGATGACAACAAGCTTTCCATGACAGGATGTGTGCTGTCTTCCTGTCAGCACCATGTCACATATACAGAGTGGACGTAACACTCAGAGCAGCCGCCCTTTACATCAAACCCACTGAGTAGCTTCATCTACAGAGGACTTTGAATCCTCTGGGACTCTTCACACATGGACTGCCAGCAGCTCACATCTACAAAGCTCTCATTCCACTGCATTTCATTTACATTTTCTGATAATATGTTGTGGTAAATTCCCTGTCATTTAATTTTAAATATGTAATTTAAATAGTTACAAATCATTGCTTCTTTTGTTTTGTTCATTTTCGGGTTGTTTCTTGCTCATTTGCAAATTTCCAAGTGTTCACATTGAAATAATCAGCGATTGTAGTGTAAAATATTATGTCTGTGGAGATTCTCAATCATCCAGGTCATGATATGTAAGTACCATGATACCATAGATGTGGTATCAGTGACCCTGACAACGACCCCACAGATGCTAAATACACTATATTACCAAAAGTATTCGCTCACCCATTCAAATGATCAGAATCAGGTGTCCTAATCACTTGGCCTGGCCACAGGTGTATAAAATCAAGCACTCAGGCATGCAGACTGTGAAACAAGACATTTGTGAAAGAATGGGCCGCTCTCAGGAGCTCAGTGAATTCCAGCGTGGAACTGTCATAGGATGCCACCTGTGCAACAAATCCAGTCGTGAAATTTCCTCGCTCCTAAATATTCCGCAGTCAACTGTCAGCTCTATTATAACAAAATGGAAGCGTTTGGGAACAACAGCAACTCAGCCACGAAGTGGTGGGCCACGTAAAGTGACGGAGAGGGGTCAGCGGATGCTGAAGCGCATAGTGCAAAGAGGTCGCCGACTTTCTGCACAGTCAATTGCTACAGAGCTACAAACTTCATGTGACCTTCAGATTAGCCCAAGTACAGTACGCAGAGAGCTTCATGGAATGGGTTTCCATGGCCGAGCAGCTGCAGCCAAGCCACACATCACCAAGTGCAATGCAAAGCGTCGGATGCAATGGTGTAAAGCACGCCGCCACTGGCCTCTAGAGCAGTGGAGACGCGTTCTCTGGAGTGATGAATCACGCTTTTCCATCTGGCAATCTGATGGACGAGTCTGGGTTTGGAGGTTGCCAGGAGAACGGTACATTTCAGACTGCATTGTGCCGACTGTGAAATTTGGTGGAGGAGGAATTATGGTGTGGGCTTGTTTTTCAGGAGCTGGGCTTGGCCCCTTAGTTCCAGTGAAAGGAACTTTGAATGCTTCAGGATACCAAAACATTTTGGACAATTCCATGCTCCCAACCTTGTGGGAACAGTTTGGAGCGGGCCCCTTCCTCTTCCAACATGACTGTGCACCAGTGCACAAAGCAAGGTCCATAAAGACATGGATGACAGAGTCTGGTGTGGATGAACTTGACTGGCCTGCACAGAGTCCTGACCTGAACCCGATAGAACACCTTTGGGATGAATTAGAGCGGAGACTGAGAGCCAGGCCTTCTCGACCAACATCAGTGTGTGACCTCACCAATGCGCTTTTGGAAGAATGGTCAAAAATTCCTATAAACACTCTCCTCAACCTTGTGGACAGTCTTCCCAGAAGAGTTGAAGCTGTAATAGCTGCAAAAGGTGGACCGACATCATATTGAACTCTATGGGTTAGGAATGGGATGGCACTTCAGTTCATAGTATGAGTAAAGGCAGGTGAGCGAATACTTTTGGTAATATAGTGTACCTGGGAGTTTCTGCCAGTCAACCAGAACTGAAGAAGCTTCTTGGAGGAGAAGCTAAATGTCTTCTGAATGTTGACTTTACCCTAACCCTACCTGCATGTAAAATATTATATAACAGCTACAATAATCTGTGACAGTGTTTTGCTCTCTTGGTGGATCAACAGCAAAATAAATGAACTCAAGTCAACTTTCTCCAAGCTGTCAGACTGGTTCTGTAACTTGGTGCATATTTCATCGATGAGGTGTTGAGATTACAGCTCACCTGACGCAGACTTTGGTCAGCAGTAAAACACACAGGTAAAACATTTCAGACAAAGATGATTTTGTCCTCAGTCAACATTCAATATCATGACATGATGAATATTTAGATGCTGAAACACGTTAACCCCGTTTTGAAAGCCTTTCCACATGTGCTGGTCCCAGTGTGCTCTCCAGTCCTCCAGCTCTGAAACACAATGTAGGAGCCTGTTCATCAAACATCTCTAATGATCCCTGGTCGGCTCTTTACCTGCTGAGTCACATCCACATCAAATCCAAGAGACTTTCAGCTTCACCTGGAGAGGAAACCCAGAGAGAGAAGACGCTGCTGCTTCTGCTGCCACACTGCTGACTGTGTGTGTCTGTGTGTGTGTGTGTGTGTGTGTGTGTGTGTGTGTGTGAGTGTGTGATGCCACTTCACAGCGATGGGCAAGGCCTCTGCACCCGACTGTACCAACCTGTTTTAGGAGAGTGGGAGGAGAAATTCATTTGGAGCTCATCCAACCCCAACATGGACAAAATGAAAATGTTCAAAGTGAAGACCATGAAGTTTCACAAATATCTGAAGAAGACCAATAAGAGCCTGAAACCCTCTTTGGAATTCAGCAACAAAGAAATTAATATCCCATATGTGAATTTACAAAAACAGATATTTATGTACCTCTGTCTGTCGAAAAACCCACTGATCAAGGTTCAACAGTTTCCTTCCTGGACAGCCAGAAGAAAGTCGCCTACATCTGATTTATCTCCTCAAGTGAGACACAGATCTGTTGTTGTTTTGTTTTGTTTTGTTTTGTTTTTTAAAATTCCAGACTGGATGTGACATTTTCACTTCTTATTTGGGCCACTTTGACATGTGCTCCTTAAACCAGATTCAGATGTGATGTGATGCTGTGTGAACGCTCAGATCAGGATTCATGTGGTTTTGCTCCCACTGAGCGTGCTCACATCTCTTTCATAAAACACTGATTGTCCAAAAATCACACCTGGGTCCCTTTCAGTTGCTGTTTGGTGACGTGTCGTGTGTGTGACACAGAGGAAGAGTTTGACAGCAAGGCAACAGACATGGTGAACCGCCTCACTGAGCAAGAAGACAAAAGCACTTCAAAGAGCCTCCAATAGAAAACAGTCACCTAAAAAAAGCTCTCACACTACTCTTCAAAACTAGATTTTGAGACGCAGAACAGAAAATTATCAAATAAGAAACCTGACTAACTCCTTACCACTCTGGCCCTTTCTTTAGGCCCGTTTTAGAGCGTGGACAGGGGGTCTTCAGGGGAAATAAAAGGTCAACAGTAGAGGCCAAATAGAAGTGATAAACATCATCTGAAAGCTGGATCCTGAAGATCAATTTGAGATGCAGCTCAGCTCTGTGTCAGGTTATTCTAGTCAATTTAAAGGACTATTTAGGTCGTCAACAAAGAACCATAAAGTACCCGACACATAAACTTTGGTAACAATTTTAATTCTAATAATTTTGTGGAGGTTTAAACTGCTGGGGTCAAATTGTCCCCAAACATAAATTTGAACTTAACAGGAGGGTTAAGAACGTATAAGGGTCCAGGGACCACTGGAGAATTAATCCAAAATGGTCAAAATTGCTCCACACATTCCTCCCACATTAGGACACCAAGACCTTGAGGAACACCACAGAAAAATTCAGGCTTTGATTTGGTGTCAAAACTTTTGACGTTTGGAGATTTCTGTAGGAATTGTAGTTTTTTTTCCAGTGACTGGATGTTGACATGGGTGGACTGGCCATCGGCCCACCGGGCTGACATTCCCCCCGACACTTTTTTTTTTTTTTTTTAATTATTATTTAAATAGCTGACCTGCCCATACAACCAGTAGATCAGCAGCCCGATTGACACTGGGCTGGCCCAATCACATTGCTAAACAACCCCTTTTGCGTAGTTTGGTCCCGTCTGCATAATGATTTCGGCAAATAAAGTCATTGCAAGAGTTTGTTTACTCAGCACCGGGCCGGCCCTTGAGACACGCTGCTCTGCAGCCCATTGGTTATTTTTCTTCACTGACACGGGGCTGGCCCAATCATATCACGAGCCTGTGGCTCGGTGAGCCGGTGTGCAGTGCAACGCGGGTCGAACGTTATCTCATAGGATCTACCTATGGGATCTACTGAGATGGAGAGAAAACGCAAAGGTGGCGCAGAGAAACTGCGAGAAAAAAAAGCGGCTGTCAATTTTCAAGACTTTTTCGCTTTCGGAGTTTTTCGTAAGTTATCAACATGAATGAACAATGAGCCCAAACAATATAAAAGGGACAATCCCCGATGGAAGAGTGGATAGTGCCTCTGTCTGCCATGCTGGAGTTCAGGGGTTCAATTCCCCAAGACAAGAGTGTGTTTTTACTTTATTACCTCACTTTGTTGTTAACCATGACAGTGAAGTGATTCTTATTATTCTGCCTGTCATTGGCTAGATGGCACACACAGTGGCATTTAGGGTTTCTGTAATTTTCATTTCTGTACTCTTTGTGAATTTGTTTTGCAACCCAGGTGCTAAATTATTATTATCATTATTATTATTGTTATTATTATTTTGCCTTTTTTTTTTTTTTTTTTTTTTGGCCTTTTTAATAATATAAATAATAATAAATTTAATTTATAACGCACTTTACATCAAATAAATGATCTCAAAGTGCAAGAATGCCTTTTTTAATGCCTTGTTCCAACTTTATGGGTAGATATATATACCAATCGAATCAGATTCAGATGGAACACGGATTTGTGTGGTATACTTTGTCACCATGACCTTCCTATGTGCAGTCTGGGCTCATTCTCCATTCATGCTGATAGGCACCAGAATTTACTAATCTGAAGGAGATGCCCAAAAGGCATTGGCCAGTTGTGGCCTGTTCAATAGAATAAAAAAGTTCCAATTCATCTATTGTATTTTATTGTTCCACTATAGTACTATAGGCCAGTATGACTGGGGCAGCCAAGTAATTTGACATATTTGAACAATTTTTTAAAAAGTAACGTAATAGTTGATTTTCCTGGTAATTAATTACTTTGACAACGATGTAACTCAGTTACTTTTTAGTAGAAGTAACTAGTAACTATAATTAATTACTTTTTCAAAGTAACGTGCCCAACACTGCTGATGACACCTAACTAATTGCATGGCATTATGGCTTTAAAGAGTTGTACAGTTGGTAAACACATTTAAGAGAGCAAAAAGACTGGAAAGGTGTGCGTGATCGAACGTGGTGGGCCGGTCTGGTCCAAAATGCCCGGGCCGATTTTTTGTCCCAGTCTGCCCCTGGATGTTGAGCGTTGTGTTGTGTAAATGTGTCAGAAACTGGCCCTTATTGTCAGTCCCTCTCTAGTTTGTGTCTGTAAAGTTTGATGAGGCTGTGATTCTCCTAGAGGTCACTAGAGGTCACAAACACACCATGTTACAACAGGCCACAAGAACACATGTGGACTGCAGGCTTTGGGGCCCAAACTGCATGGGATTAGCAGAAGGTGGGCGTGTCTGCAAAGGGGAGAGCCGTGGCTGCCCAGAGAACCCATTTTCATTCACACATCTGGAGGTCAGAGGTCAAGAGATGTAGCACATAAGGCAGGATAGAGTTTTTTTTTTCCCTCATCTAACAATGAATAAATAAATAAATAAATAAATAAATAAATAAAATAAAATAACTCCTGTTAAAAAAATTGTAAACTCCTTAATCCCATCCTCTATAATAATGCCCTAATGAACCCACTGTGGAGTGTCTGTCTTATTGTTTTTGTTTTTTGATGATCAGCTGATTTGTCAAAAAATCAGCTGATTTAAGAGGCCACGGAAGTGTTGGGTGCGAGGCGCGCACCTTAATAAAGAAGCCCTGGGAGTCTATGAGTGACGTGGGGTGTATGCAGCGTAGACGTACGGGTACGTAACGTCAAGCTAACAGAAACGATAAAGCTCTGAACAACCTGTTGCATTACGCAAGCGTTGGGAGTATGGAATCCCAGAGGGCCATTCTCCTCGTGACTGTAGCTGAAGAACTGACTGAGCAGGACATTAGTTTATATGGATCATTAGTAACAGAGGTACTGCAATACATTTAATGTCCACTATGAAAAAAAAGTTATTGTTCAACAGTGTTTCCAAGATTTGTACCATAGGCCTTAACAAATGAGTTTTAAGATTAAGCTGAATAAAAGTTGCCATATTATTGAGAAAAACAATAAACTATGTCTGATTTATCATCATACTTACCACATACATGTGCTTTTACCTCCTCAAATGATGGGTAACATTTTAAACATAGGCTACACTGAAAGCCATAATGGAGCACTATTGTTTTAAATCATGGAGGCTTAAATAGAGGCTGATGCTGATTAGATAACACCTGTGACACGCCCACAAAACAGAGGAAAACTACCTGTGAGGCATGTTGCTCTCTGTTACAAAACATTACAACCAAACACACCATTCAATGAGACACCGTCACACAACGTTACGTATCGTAACAGCGTTGAATACACTCCAGGTGGATAGAGGAAGAAAAGTACTCTGATTTATTTTTCACGTGAAATCAATTTATACCACAGTCGTCACCGGAGTATTGGATATTGTGCTGGGGAGCAAACGAATCCAACCGACCGGTGAGAAAGTTCTAATTTATTTCTTTTTTCTCTTTTCTGAATTGTCAGAATGGAGACGTCCGTTCAAAGACTTTTTGGACATTTATTGTTTTTTTTCTACTCCGGAATCATTTGAGAAGAGGGGAAACGGGCAACAATTTGTGAACAACTACGTCTACTTTATGAAATTAAGTTACATGTCTTGAATAAAATTATTTTCGCTCAACAGTGACTTAGCAATCCACTCTTGCCATCAATCATCAACAGATAATTTGTCATCTGTCACTTTGTTTGACTAAACTTTATGTGTGTGAAACAGGGGTGTCAAACTGGTGCAATGAAGGGCTGAGAGGCTGCAGGTTTTCATTCCAACGAAAAACTCCACCAGGTGATTTCACTGATCACCTCACCTTCAAGCGGAGAGGAGGAACCAATCAGTGAAATCACCTGGTGGACTTTTTAGGCTTTAGTTGAGAAAGCCTCGCTCTGCGTCCTCCTCGGCGCAGAGCTATAGTGAGAACGGGAGCCAGGAGAAGTAGCGTCAGGCCGCTACACAGTGGAAACTGGCACTGCGTTCAGTGGTAGTTCAGAAATCCACGGTCGTACTGTTGTGTAGGAACCGTGACACCGCGAGTACCGTGCAACAAAATGTTTAAATCACGGCCCTACGCTGTATACGCCTCCCTGTAACTCACTCACTCATTAGCTACTCTGCTCAGGCCGTGACTAGCAGAGACAACCATGCTAATCAGCGTGCTTGCAGCAGCAGGGCTTTATAATTCATTATTATATGTTGTTGTTGTTGTTGTGAATGTACGGCAGGCTGTAGCCTACGATATTTAGTGCAATTCCTTACTTATAGGAACGTTTCAAGAACAACAGGCTATCAACTTACCTCCGGCCAGCACAGCACAAAAGAAGTGGGTGTAATACGGAAGGCGTAGCTGGCGCTGGAGCCAGGCCAAACCAACCAATAGAAACTCTTCTGTCATCTACCAGCGTCGGCCCCGCCCATTAAGTGTAGTTAAATTCGCAAGCAAAACTTTTGAAGCAAGCAAAGAGGACTGATTTTCAAGCAAAGGTTTTTAACTTGAAAGCAAAGAGGGTTGATTTATAAGCAAAACTTTTGAAGTTGCAAGCAAAGAGGACTGATTTTCAAGCAAAGGTTTTTAACTTGAAAGCAAAATGGTCGAATGTTTTTACTTACAAATATTAGTTTTGATTGAAGTTGAAGAAGTATGCTCTCAATTCTTTTTTTTTTCAATTGCAACCTGTTCTGTTTCGATCACAAAAAAATCTTTTTGATTGCCACTTACACTCTTTTGGTCTCAAATCTCTTCATTGCTTTCAAATCTATTTTCACATCTGTACTGTGTGATGGTGTAAGAGACATATTTTCACTCATAAAAGAGATAAATTGGCTTGTACAAAATCATTCACACATTGTCTCAGCCTGGGTGGATACACTCAGTCTCCTGGATTCAACTAGGATATGCAGATTTTAAAAGAGTCTGCTTGTCATATTATGGTGGCCACCTTTGCTCCAAGGGTCAGAGTCCACGTGTTTGGACTTGGACTCTCCCAGTGCCCCTCCTGGCTGGCTCGCCAATAAATGTGGATGAAAGCTCCCCACTTGGGCCAGATGAGTGATGATCTTCTTCCACATTTTTACTTGTTCAATAACTATGTCAAATAACTGCGAGTGAACTGGTTTATTAAATCACCTTAGTCAGAGTACAATAAACCACTGAGCTGGTCCATGGATCAACATGGACTCCTGTGGTGGGGGTCAAATCTAGCCCCCTTTTGCTCATTTTGATTTTTACAGTCAGTATAAATGTTTACACCAGTAAAACTTCTTAATTAACATCTGACTCATGTAAACAATTTGCCTTACATGATGGTGTCTAGGGTTTACACCCCCTACTAAAAGGGTTAGGGTTAGGGCTAACCCTGATGAATGCAACGCTCCCAGAATGCATCACACAGCTGCCAACACAGACAATGGAAGGGCAGCGTGGAGATGTCCGACCCTGTGGACGCAGAGCATCATTCTCATATTCATACACTCATATTCCACATTTCAAAAATGGCTTTCCGAGTCAGTTTCAACAATTTCAACAATTTAATACAAGATCTGTTTCAATCATTAATATGTTACACATCCTCTCCATGTGAAATCTGAACACTGAGTGAAATCAAACTGCTATAAAATATTTATTTATTTATTTATTTGTTTGTTTGTTTGTTTGTTTGTTTGTTTGTTTGCACCATAATACAGAGACAATTACATAGATTAAAACAACAATAATACAGAAAGTGCTGGAGAGGTAAAAACCCCAAAATGGGCTTATTCAAGGAAACCTCCCCAATAATGAAGATAAGATAACAAATAAAATAAAATACTCAAAATTCAAGTAACGACAAAAACAACAACAACAACAAAAGTACAAATACCATATTATAACACCAAAAAACAGTATAAAATTAAGAGTAAAAGTGAAAATGAAATAATTAGGTAGAAGCTGTAGAGTCTTGGTGTATTAGATAGGACTTTAGTCTAGACTTAAAATTAATCAGAGATGTAGATGTTTTCGCTAAATGAAAGTAGGAATTCCAAAGTAATGAACCTCTGTAAGTAAAAGAAAATTGACTTTGTGTGGTACGGCAAAAGGGAGTATGAAGTTTAATGGCGTGTCTTGTATTGTGAGAATGAACCTGAGAGTTAACTGTAAAGAATTCATTAAAAGATTTAGCAAGCAAATGTGGAGAGTGAATATATTTGTAAATAAATATGCAGGATTGAAGGATATTAATGTCATAAATTGATAAAATGTTAAGTTTTTCAAATAGAGGGGCAGATGGAGTTGATAGATTAGAAGAGGTGGCTAGCCTAACAAATTTCTTTTGTGTGATGAATAATTTCTGTAATTTAGTTGGGCATGTACTTGCCCAGACAATGTTGCAATAACTGAGATGAGGATAAATTAAACTATAATACAGTGTATGAAGAGCATCCTGAGAAATAAAACCACAAATTTTTCTGATGATACCAATAGACTTCATCACTTTGTTATTAATGAGCTTAATATGCTCTGTCCATGACAACCTCTCATCAATCAAAACCCCCAAGAATTTGGTGGACGAAACCTGGAGTATATCATTTCCATCAATTGAAATCTTGGCATTGGATTTACAGTACTTTTTATTTTTTCCTGTGAATATAATAAAGTTGGATTTTTTTGTATTTAATGATAACTTATTTATCTGGAACCATTCAGAGAATTTCATTATTCCAGAATTAGCTTCACTAATTAATGCATCAAAATTGTTGTTGGTCAAAATCAAATTTGTATCATCAGCAAAAAGTATGGGTAGTATAGTGGAAGACACAGAAACCAAATCATTTATGTAAACAAGGAACAATAACAGACCAAGTATGGAGCCCTGGGGGACACCATATAACTGGGCTCTAGAGGATGCACAACCATTAACAAAGACAAATTGTTCATGATTAGAAACATAACTAGCGAGCCAACTAAATGAAAAATCCTGAAAACCATAACGATTTAATTTTGAAAGCAAAATAGTGTGGTCAACAGAATCAAAAGCTTTGGACAAATCTAAAAAAAAAATACCTAATGCATATTCATTGTTATTTATGGCTGAATAAATTTTTTAATCAACGAAGCACCAATATCGTCATGACCTGCAGCAGACAGTTTCAATTTACCAATGATTTCCAGCACCTCTAATGTGTTAGTGTTTTCAAACTGGAGAAGGGGGGAGAAATTGCCCTCTATGTAATCCAAAGGGTTACCATTGGATGATATAATGTTCTTTGACAGGGAAGCACCCACTTGAGCAAAAAAAATTATTAAATTCACAAGAAATTACATATGGATCATTTAGTGTTACACCACCCTCACTGAACTCTGATGGGTAAAATTCAGAAACCTTCTGTTTATTCATAAGTTGATTGATAACTTTCCAAGTAGACTTGATATTTTTGAAATGTTCTTTAAATTTATTGCTAAAGTATAATTTTTTAGATATCTGAACTAGATGGTTGTATTTATTTCTATATGTTTTATACTTTGCCGAATTCAATGGTGTGGGATTGGTTAGAAACCTCTTATATAATTTATTTTTAGTGATTGAGGATTTATGGAGACCGGATGTATACCAAGGTTTCCTGTTTGTTCCAGCAATTTTCTTTTTTGATTGTACCAAGGGAAAACATGAATGAAATACAGAATTGAAGATTGTCATGAAGGTCTGATAAGCAGACTCAACATCTGTATGTTCATAAACATTTTTCCATGAAATGTCATCAATCAATCTTCTGAACCGCTCATTATTATGCGGATTAAATATTCGACGTTTGGTGCATGAATCTGTACCAATGTGCCCAATATTATCAGAGAGGGAGAAATGAAAAATGGGAAAATGATCAGCAATATCAGTGAAAAGTATACCTGATTTAATTGTATTATTCAGCGAGTTAGTAAAAATGTTATCGATTAGGGTGGCAGATGATTTGGTCACTCTTGTTGGCTTGTAAATAAGGGGATAGAAAAAGCTAGATGACAAAATGTTGAGATAGTCTGATGTCCAAACTTGAGTTTCACTTTTTAACAAATCAAGATTAAAGTCACCTAATAGAAAACACAATTTCCTTTCCATATTTATTCTGTCTAATGTTGAACCAAGGATATCATTAAAACTTCCTGTATCTGTATCAGGAGGCCTATAAACACATCCAATAATAACTTTTCTGCCGCCAAAAAATGAGCAAAAAGTAATTTCTATGAAGACAGCTTCAACGTCAGTATTTTCCAATTCACAAGCCAGATCTTCTCTGACACAATATTGTAAGCTCTCATGAACATAAATGGACACACCCCCTCCAACTCTCTGTGCTCTATAGCGGTGAACAGCCTTGTATAATGGTATGTCATATAACATTTCTGTCGATTCTGTCAGCCATGTTTCTGACAAAGCAATAATAGAGAATTCATGGTTGAGAAAAGATATATAATTAGTGAAATCATCAAATTCAAATGATATGTAGAAAAAAATGAGTTGGTTATACCCCCATATAAATTTTTAAATTGTTGGGCATCATAATAATCACAAGTAGTAGACACTAGGGCTTTCACGACTAGTGATTTTTACAGGTCGACTAGTTGGACCCACTGGTAGTCGACTAGTCGACTAGTTGATAACATATTATGTAATTAAAAAAAAGACGCAGAGAGAAGAGTTCCAGACAACAGCGACATTTGTATTTTTAAAACGGCAAGTTAAAGCATTACATGCATTTTATACAGTGTAATAGCCTCACAATTAGTTTCTGATTCTGAACATAAAACCAAACGAAAATAAATAGTTAGACTCCCACCGCTCTCAGGCACATTTTGCGTAACAGGCCAGGCTGCTACGCAGCTAGGTTGCCATGACAACATATATACAAAAATGCACGTGAGTCAGTCTGTGAGAACGTGAAACAAAACAACAGCAACAGGGTCAGCAGTCGACAATCGCCACAATCCACATCCATTTTAGCTGCTAAAATAATAAGAAATGAAAACTGGACTCACCAAAATGACTTTATCTGCCGTGTCTCCTCGTTAAACAAAATAAACAACAATAAATCCAGCTGTTGCCTGTCGGCCAATAAAAGAACAACGCTAGACTACTTGCCCTCACTGTCAGATTTTTTTTTTTTCTTATCGACTTTTCAACTAGTACCCACAAGGTCGACTAGTGGTTTTACTAGTCGACTAGTTGACTAGTCGACTAGTTGGTGAAAGCCCTAGTAGACACATTGCTGGTAAATTTAAGACAGTTTGAGTCTGGATCAGCAGAGTCGGTGTAATTATAAGCTCCATTTGAATCAGAGGGGTTGAAAACATAGTCAGCACAAAAGTCCTTTAAGTCCACATCAGTTAGAGACTCAGTCACAATGTGAGAAAGAATAAAATTAAAAAGTAAACATTAAAATCAAAAGTAACTTTAGGCTGCTAGGCCTAAATCACCATGACCATACCTTGAACAGTCCACACTATACTCACACATTTGCAGTGTGGGATGGTGAGTTATTTGTGGTTGGCTTGGATGAGGGAGTGGACAATCAGCTGGTCATACTTGAGATAAGCGATGTTTCCTTTCTTTCGTTCCTCCTTTAGCCTTAGTAATAGATCCTTCATTTTGGTGCGCACCCTCTCAGAGAAGTCCTCATTAATGAAGAACTTTGTGCCCTTCAAACATTTGGCCCCTTTAAGGATTTCTTCCTTGTCTTTGAACCGCAGGAGTTTGACAACCACGGTCCTGGGTCTGCCTTCTGGTTGGAAAGAACCATTTCGATGTGCTCTTTCCACTTCGATTTAGGATGCAACTTGAGGTGATCAGAGAGGAATTTCTTGGCCTTTACTTCAGTGTCATGCCAGCTTTCAGATCTATCGTTCTTGATGCCATCAATGAGGATGTTATTCGTTCTTGTCTGGTTTTCAATATAATCCATTTTAGAGACGAGAGCTTCTGACATGTTTTGTAGTTCATCATATTTTGCATTGATGGATTTGAAGGCATTCAGATTGACGGTGTGCACACTCTTCAATTCCTCCACCTCTGACTGTGAGAACTCCATACTGTGTTTGAAATCCAAAACATCTTTTACAAGGTCATCTATTCGCTTGTTTGTTGTTTCCATAATTACCGTGAGGAAAGATTTAAAGTTCTTTTCTTGAAGGTCCAACATGTCCTTATAGAAGAGCTTTTGCTGGTCAAGTAGCTCCCGTAGAGTGCTCAAGGAGACATAATCCTCATCCATACCAGTTTTACCAGTAGGATCACCATTTCCTTCCCCTCCCGACTTTCCACGGGGCATGGCTCAACAGCTGGCAGAGTAGGGCAGGAACAATAGATGGTTGGGCCTACAAGTCTGGCTGCTGGTGGATAGTTGGGCCTAGGAGCCTGGCTCCAGGGAAAACAGGCCCAATCCAAATCCACTCAATATCGCCGTCTAGATCTTGCAATCCACTGCCACAGGTCAGGCAAAATCACCTCACAACATCCAGCATTAAACAAAAAGGAAATAGTTTGGCAGTACTATGATTTAAACAACTGCAAAGAATTGGTTTTAACTCCTTCTGTTCTGTGGCTGCTGCTCTGTGGCTTCACACATCTATTTTCACACTGAAGTAAATCTGAGATGAATTTCTCCTTGGAAACTCCAGAGACAGAAATCAGAGTTCTCATTTTATCACCAAGCCAGAGAGACTTTCTAACAGTTAGTAAGTAAGAAACCAGTGACTGTGACGCTGAAGAAGAACTCAGACTTCAGTGTGGACGCACTGCCAAAACCAAAAGGTCTGGATGTGGTTTGTTGGAACTGACTTGTTTGTTGTTGGCAGAAACTTTTTACAAACTGACTGAACTTGATTAGAAAATGACAGTTAAGAGTTCATTTACACAGAAAAAACAAAATACAATAACATGAAATCAAATTAATCAACAGGGAAAAATCCTCATTGATGTAGATCTAACCATTCATTTAGTATTTACAGTGGTGGAAAAAAGTTTTTGGACACCCTTAAAATTTTACACAATCTCAAATTTTATCATGAAATATTTGTGGAAAAATCTTTTTTATGTTTCAAAAGGTGTGGCTGCATTAGACAGATACAAACAAATAAAAATTATATTTTTTTGTTTATTGTTTACAAGAAAAACTAACAAAACTAAATTCTTGACAAATTCTTCTGACCACAGAATCTTCTTCCAGTTCCTGGCTGTCCAGTTCTTGTGTGCCTGGGCCAACGACGCCGGGCTAACCTGTCTCTCATTGATCAGGGGATTCTTGATAGCCTTGTAGGACCTTAAGCCATGATCTAAAAGTCAGCCATGTCCAGTGCGGGTGGAACACTGGACACCAGTTTGGTTTGACCTCTGCTGCTGAAGCTCCTGTGATGTCATTCGGCGGTTTTGCCTGCACATGTGGATCAGGATGCGGTCATTTCTTGCTGAAGAAACCCTCGGACGCCCAGATCTTGGTTTGTCTTCCAAGCTGTTGGTTCATCTGTATTTCTGCAGAGTGGATCCAACTGCTGAAGGACTGCATCTGCACTTCCTGCAGCTGCCGCTATCTGGCGGCAGCTGTACCCTTCCTGGCTGAAAATCTTTATCTTCAGGAGTGTTTCCTGTGTTAGGTTCCTTGTTTTAGCCATTTTTGTGTCTGAAGAACTTTCAGATGTGCTGGCTTTATATAGACACCAAGCTTGGCAACAAAAATTGTGTCTTTTAAGAAAAAGAACGACCTTCATCACTGGTACCAAAATGACCCAATACTCAAAATTTTGTATGTATTTTTATGGAACCAATCCATTTTAAATTTTTAATTGCTTTTTTAGGATTTGTTTAGTATTTTGGCTGTGACTCTACTAAAAGAAATTGCACTTGAAGACCTAAGAGTGATTCTTAATGCAATATTTCACAAATGCATGGGTGTCCGAAAACTTTTTTCCACCACTGTATTTTGAATGTGTGTGTGTGTGTGTGTGTGTGTGTGTGTGAGTGTGTGAGTGTGTGTGAGTGTGTGTGTGTGTGTGTGAGAGAGAGAGTGTGTGTGTGTGTGAGAGAGAGAGAGTGTGTGTGTGTGTGTGTGTGACTCTCACTCCTCAGATCTGACACAGAGACACTGAGGAGACATATGACCAAATCCAGAACCCCGGGTAAAGAGGCTGAGTGAAAGTGCTGCTGAAGGTGTGGAGGTGGATCAGTGAGTCAGAGGAGATGCTGTAGAAGGACAGAGAGCCAGCAGGCCAGTCCAGATACACTGCCACTCTGTTAGAGGAGGGGGGGACAGTGATGGATGTTGCTCTGTTTTTGTGACAGGCAGAGAAACCATCAGAACCATAGCAGAAGAGACTCCAGGAGGTTTCGTTCCGTCCAAGCACATTGTCTTTACTGCCTCCTCTCCTGCTGATTCCTCTGTAAGTCACTCCTATAGAAACCCATCCTTCCCTCTCGACCTCCCAGTAGCAGCGACCAGTCAGACCATCACTACACAGGATCTGACACCCGTAGTCAAACCTCTCTAGGTGATCAGGATATGGCTGCTCCTGTCTCACCAATGTCACCTTCCTGTTGTCCTCAGACAGGACGAGGAGTCTGTTTGCTGTGTTTGTGTCCAGTTTGAGTTCACAGGAATCTGATGGAGAGAACAAGACACAACAGACCTGCTGTGGTTATTTTCTGCTGATTGATTCACAGTTTGATTATTGATTTGTTAACTCTTTGATGATGACACATGGTGTCAGCCGTCCTCTTCATTCACAGCAGGATCTGAATGAATGGACGTCACAAACTGCTGTGGAAATTCACTTCACATCTGGAAGAGCCATTTCTACACAAACTAAACTACATTTACACTTTACAGATTTCTGTATACAGATGTGAATATTTGTCTATTCAGATTATTTTTTACTTGTTAGAAACTACATTCACAAGATGCTTCATGTATAATTTTTATTACCTTAAATTAAAGCTCTTCAAATGATAATGAAAATGCCTTTTCATTTGTGTTTTTTAATTGTATATCAAATCACTATAGCATTTTCATTTCTTTACTTTCTGTTTCTGAAAACAAAAGAACAATAACAGAACTGTACTTTAGCAATAAGTTCATGTAAATCTAATGTCTTTACCCATAGTAAATTTCACTTTTTTACGTGTGAGGAAGTGGAAGTGAGAGGAGGGGATCTAAAAAGTGTGGTCACCCAAGGGCACCACACTGTTTATCTGGGCCTGATGTGTGCATGCGAGAAAGAGAGAGCCTACCAGAATTTTTGTTGCTCACATTTCTTGGCAGTATTTGATTACTTGATTGTGGTTACACTACGATGCCAGAGGTGCGTTTCGAAGTTTTTGTATTTGGTTGTCTCAATGCACTCTTTTATTTGGTTATTTGATGCAGATATGAAGCTTTGCATGCTTATAGTGGGTTTTCTGTTGCATATGTAATGGTTTTACAGTTTTGCATGGGTTTCTGGCGAGGTCATGATTTGGGCTGGTTTTTATTGAATTGGGCAGGTTTTCAGTTGTGATTGGGCTGGAAACTGTCAGTCGGATCTGGCAACCCTGAGAATGAGCAGAGTTGCCTATTGTCTGGAGGAGCTGTGATTGAAACGTCTCGTATGAACTGCAACTGGCCACTCCATTGAAAAATTTCTGGCTCCGTCACTGTCCAGGGCAGAGAGGTCCCAGCAGATATTCATAAACACACTATTCTCAATATAGCCTTTTGGCAAATTCTGGTGCATTTGCAGAAATGTTCATTAATGTGCACTGTCCCTGTTACATGAAATTAAATTAAAGTAAATTAAATTAAATCCACACTTACACTTCCTCAGTCCTGGTTTCAGCCACTGCTCTCCACCATGGTCCACCCTGGAGGAAGAAACAGAGGCTCTGTCTCAATTCAAAGGTTCTACGCTACCAAGGTCGTATTTGTAGGCTGCTTACGTCACGGTGGTGCAACAAGTGCTGTCCCAGTTCAATTTTACAGCGCAGGGTCCTGCAAATGCAGCCGACCGATCCAGCCTATTTTTGCAGGACACACCTCCACGATGCTTCACGGCCGACATTACAGCCTACTTCCCAGGGTACATTTCAGTCCATTTGAATTTCTGAATCAGCCACCATTGCTGGAATTATTAAGCATGTTTTAGACCGTCTTAATGTTTATATCATGACGTTTGGATAAGTTTTCATGCCTATAATTACCACCATAGATTCGGTTTAGCTGTTAACTGTATCTGAACAACGCCTGTAAATGCAAGTTTAGTTAGATGAGTTAGACAGGCATTTTGCATGATGTTTCCATAGCAACCATCAGAGCATCAGGTACGTTACAATGTAGCCATGTGTACAATTACTTTAATTGGGATAGTCTGTAGGTCTGAGGCGTGAGATGAAATATAAGTCGGCCTAAGTAAACAAATAACCAGTTAGGCTATGTCAGCGGGTGCTGTTATAATAAACGGTGTATAGGTAACTATTTTACCTGATCACGCTGCTCCCTTGTGCGAAATATATAACCCGGTTGCGACGGGACAAGTGATTGAGCTCCTGCATCTTCGCAAAGACAAAATAAAATAAAATACATAAAACTATAGAATCAGTGTTGTCCATCTTGAGAGCGTTGAAGCTGCTTATCGTTTGGTTTCATGTACAGGTGTTCACTGACACACCTCTGAAACCTACTTCGGCATTTTACGCTGCATCACCCGAATGCGCTTCGGGAAGCGATAATAATGATGTAGGAATCCTCCACAGGCTACACTGTCCCAATTCACTAAACTTTTAGTTCCGGTAAACCTGATATCGGCACCTACGAAGGACGCCTCCTACGTAGTGGAGAGCAGTGGCTGAAACCAGGACTGAGGAAGTGTAAGTGTGGATTTAATTTAATTTAATTTAATTTAATTTCATGTAACAGGGACAGTGCACATTAATGAACATTTCTGCAAATGCACCAGAATTTGCCAAAAGGCTATATTGAGAATAGTGTGTTTATGAATATCTAGTTAGAAGTTCCACTAATTAATCCTGATAAGGCACACCTGTGAAGTGAAAACCATTTCAGGTGACTACCTCTTGAAGCTCATCGAGAGAATGCCAAGAGTGTGCAAAGCAGTAATCAGAGCAAAGGGTGGCTATTTTGAAGAAACTAGAATATAAAACATGTTTTCAGTTATTTCACCTTTTTTTGTTAAGTACATAACTCCACATGTGTTCATTCATAGTTTTGATTCCCTCACTTAGAATCTACAATGTAAATAGTCATGAAAATAAAGAAAACACATTGAATGAGAAGGTGTGTCCAAACTTTTGGCCTGTACTGTATATACATATGTATATGTATTGTTATTATTTTTAATCACATTTACAATATATGGGCTATTAGTGATTAAAAATAAATGAGAATAAAATAGTATTTATTAACTACCAATGTTTACAGGCCGGGTCTGTGTCTGTGACAGACGCCACTGAACAGCGCATGCGCGGAACACGGCAGCACGCAGCAGTTTGTTTTGAAGCCGAGGCGCGTGATATGCTGCTACTATGTCTGCTGTGTGGAAATATTTCAAAGAGAATGACGAGAACAACAGTTAGTTCATTTCATAATGTTTTATCAGGGCTCTCAAGTCTCACGCATTCCAACCCGTTCACACACTCACACACCACACCTTGTATTTCTCACGCAGAGAAATTACCAGGATAACACCCACCAAGTTGCGCAGCTATTTTTTTTTTTTTTTTTTTATAAAAGTGGTACGGCCCTATAATTTCTGCGATCACGGAATCACGGATGGAATCGCGGAATTAGCCAAATAAAACGGAAACGAGTCCAAAAGGCAGAGAAATTTTCCAGACTACAGCAGCGCACTGACATAGATTGTGTAACAAAGCGAAGAGTTGCCACTCCTCTCTATTTTCACTGGCTAACAGCAGCACACTGGCTTAGCTTGTCTATTCAGAGAAGAGGTATTACAGGCATACTACTGCTCATTCATTGGTAGCTGAATTGTTAGGTCTGTTTGATAAGCAATTTACATTGTTAAAACAAATAATAATTTAACATATTGTTACTGTAAAAAGGACTCTGTCAACCCTCAGGTGAAATAATTACTCATGCATCCTCTTGTCATTTTTGTTCAATCATTAATAATATATCATTTTCACCTTTTATTGCTATAACAACGTAATCATTAAATAAATAAATAAATAAAGAGTTGTTTATTTGTTACCTCAATTAATTTAAGGTAATTTCTATTTCATTTGTGTGCATTTTAGTTATTAACATTTTGGTCATTAACATTAAAAACACACTCTTTTTTGGTAATAAAATGCCCCCCTCCCCGTCGCCACCGCCACCACCACCACCATAATCTTTCTCTGAACTCAGTTCAAAACTTGAGAGCCCTGGTTTTATAGTATCGGATCGGGACTCGGTATCAGCAGATACTCAAAATCAAATGACTCGGACGCGGACTCGGGGGCAAAAAAACGTGATCGGGACATCCCTAACGAAAAATGTGTGTCTTGTGCAGAAAAAGCAGCATGTCAGTTTTCAAACTGATTGGACTTTACAGTTTTTCGTAATTTATCAACATGAATGGACAATGAACCCAAACTGCTGCAGGCACATAATCCCTGATGGCAGAGCGGTTAGTGTCTCCGCCTGCCGTGCGGGAGACCAGAGGGGACCGGCCCGTGGCATAGGCAATATAGGCAAATGCTAAGGGCGCCATCTGCTGGAGGGGCGCCGCTAGCAGCCAGAGGGGCACTGGTTGTTCTACCGCATAGGCGGTGCCAACCCATTTTGAGCCAGACCCACCCAATCAGAAGAAAATGTTTTCGGGATTAAAATGTTCATCCTATTACAAGCCTTAGCAGAGCTCATGTGAAGCTAGCTTCTCAGGCAATCAGCAGCTTTCTATCATACGTGAGTGCCATCATCCATCCCCTCACAGTCATGTCAGCAAGCCAAGCCACAGTAACAAAAATAACTGGGACCATTTCTGCTGCACTTAATAGCCTATGATAGATGTATTATTCTGAATAAGCTATAACCAAAATAACTTGGACCTTTTTATGCTGTGTGTGCGTTTTATCCGTTGTTTATTAAACAGGCGCTTCCCATCCTTAAATGTGATTGGCTGAGCCGCGTTCCATGCTGTTGTAAAATCAGTGTAACCCACTGGCAGACCGCAGCACAAAATATCCCTGCGCCAGTGTAAACGGACATAGCGTTGCCTAGCAACCAACTACTCTGCGCTCAACTTCCTCGTTAGGTTACATTTGTCTCAAGACTTTTGTAAACAAAATGTCAGACTTTGTGGTGAATTTTGATTTGCTGGGTGGCCTGAGCCTGGATGAGTGGTCGGAGGAGCTGCTTGGTGTCTGTTAAAAGACGCTGAATTCACCACCAGCAACAATGTTTTCACCGGTGTGATAAAGAAACTCCACCGAGAAGGACGTGACAAATCTTCCCACCACCAAGCCATAACCGAGGCAGACTGCCAGAAGATGAAGCACTTTCAGGCACCAAGTTCAGACACACCTTGAGGGCTTGTCTGTAAAGTCTGGTTTGACGTGCAGCTTCATGGGACGCAGGGTGAACGAGGGCAACCGCAAATTAAAGGCCGACTCCTTCAGCATTCGCCACGACGAAATGACCTAAAATATGTCACCCTGAATGCACAAAAAAATCACAAAGATGATGCCGAAAAAAAACATAGAAAGCCTGCATGGATTTATATATGAGCAGCCGGGTAACCCACTGTGTCCAGTGGCCTCCCTGGAGAAATAGCCTACCTCTCCCTGCTGCCTTCTGATCCACCTGCCTTTTATCTCCACACAAAGTGGACACAGTGTGACAGCGCCGATGTATGGTAAATTAACTGTATTATTATTGTTATTGTTACAACCGACGTTAGGCCTACGTCTGGCAAAAACGCCACCGTCCCAGCAAAGAGGAGTCCAAACATAATTGAACACTATTTTAACAATTGCACTATTAATGGAAATATCCAATTCAACATTAACGAGCCCAAATAGCCTGATGTGACATGATGATGGCGCTAGATGAAAAAGCAATCTTAGCGTCTGTGTTACTTGCCAACCGTTCTGTCCACTCTATCTTGCTTGGTGGAAGAATGAATAGTTCTCAATTTTTCTTGTGTGTTTATTTTATGGGCTATATGTAGGGTAACCGTTTTATAAAAGCAATAAGCCCCTTGAAGCCGATAGATAAGAACGCCCCTCAGCCGTTGTAAAATCACTGTAACCCACGGCTTCTCGGGGCTTAAATAATGTTGCACTTTCTGTTCTGAGTATGCTGTAACAGTGTAGCTTGGTTGGTTAAATAAATGGAGAGAGAGAGATAAAACCTCCAAAGATATATATCCGTTTATAGTTTTGTGCAGTCAATAAGAGAGAAATGAAATCTGCTGAGTCATTATATAGGTGTTTGTCCAGTTCAGCACTGAGGTGAGGACAGCGACACGATAGCCACTCAAGTGCAGACACGGCTGCTGTCATGCAGGTGGCAGTGCGGTGCGGTTTTGACGGCGTCGGGGTGGGGTTGGGGGGGTTGTTAGGCATGGAGGGGCGCAAGGGAGCAAGGGAGTAATTTCGCCTAGGGCGCCAACATAGGCAGGGCCGGCACTGAGAGGGGTGTACTACGAAGCAGAGGGGTGGGTTGGTAAGACATTGTGTGTGTCTCTCCATACCTGAGAGCCTCCAGTCTCCAGGTTGGATCCTTCAGTCCAGCAGAGAGCAGCTTCACTCCTGAGTCTCCTGGATGATTGTAGCTCAGGTCCAGCTCTCTCAGATGGGAGGGGTTGGAGCTCAGAGCTGAGGCCAGAGAAGCACAGCCTTCCTGTGTGAGCAGACAGCCTGACAGCCTGCACACCATCACAAACACAATCAGTCCAGCACATCATCTGCTTTGTGTTTTCACAAAAACCTACACAGCTTAGGAATCTGTTCAGTGACATGAAGCTGTATGCATGGCTGGAGCCATTTCTTTGATCCTGATCATTTCAACATTGTCAAGTTTCCATTTGAAGACCACCACAGACAAGCAAAAATTATAGCACAATTAAAATTCAGGAGTCTAGTACATGTAAGATGTAGAATTGCTCTGTGGAAGCTTGACATTGTCTCTAGATCAGGGGTGTCAAACTGGTGCCATGAAGGGCCGAGAGGCTGCAAGTTTTCATTCCAACCGAAAATTCCAGCAGGTGATTTCACTGATTACCTCACTTTCAAGCAGAAAGGAGGAACCAATCAGTGAAATCACCTGGTGGAGTTTTCGTTTGGAATGAAAGCCTGTAGCCTGGGTTGAATTAGTGAGTTGATAGCCAACTTTATGGTACCGAAAATCCGGAGTGCGAATTTCTGGTTAAGTGAAGCCAGATAACTTAGAGAAAGCCCGGGTATGTTAATCCAGCTTTATGGTACAGGCCTCTGCTCTAGATGAAGTGCAGCTTGCTGCATGTTTCATTCAGCAGGTTGACAACTGAGGGTGAATTGTTATATTTCAAAAATGGTTCAGTCAAATTCTCCAGTATCTCCAGTTTCACAGTGACAAGACAGAGAGACAGAGCAATCTGTTGGAACTACATGCACACCTATGAGGTTAACGTTTTCATGAAGAAGCAAATATAAGAACAATGTTGTCATGACCTCATATTCTGTGTCAGTGTCTAATCTCTAAACCCAAAGGAGAGGAGAGAGAGGGGGAGTGGACAGGCTGCAATAATAAAATGCATTTTGGTTTGATTCCTCAAAAGCCTATACCTCTACATATTTCTGCATCATGATGTGGTTGAATATTATTCCCGGCCTACATGATTCAAGTAACATTTTAATACAGTAGCTGTTTTACACTCTCATAATAAGTTAGTTTTTTTTTTTTTTTTTTTTTTTTTTTTTTAGTTGGCAACTGGAAAATCTATAATGTCATGTCCATATTGCAATGACTTGTGGGTATGTCAGGAGAAGTCTGCAACCCAAGCAGACTCTCTGCAGGTCTGCAGAAAGTCCGCTTGAGGCCCCTTCTGCACTCTGGACTTGTGGATTTTGAAAGCCCTCAGCACTCGCAGACTTCCCAGGAACACGCCCTCAAAGTCTGAGAGTCTGCAAGTGAAGTCTGGACATTTGGATTCAGCCAGAGAGACTGAAGCTTCACTCAGTCTGGCTCCAGCCTGCTGGAATCACTGCAGGAGCAGCACAACCACATTTAAACACCGGCTCACTTGAGCACAGAGCGTATACAGTGGAGGACTGTGAGGACTGGGAGGACTGGGAGAGAGGAGCCGGGCCAGCACGCTCACTCACCTCCAAACTACAGCAACAGACACTTTAAAGAGACATTTTCAAACCCTCATTATTCATACAGTTATATGGCTCTGATTGTTATTGTTGCACATGACATTATTACCGAGCTCCAGACTAGGGCCCGACCGATAAATCGATTATAGCCATTAGAGAATAATCGGTAATCGGCCAAAAGTTGGCCGATTGACGCCGATGTTAACACTTATTTTTCACTGGTTAAATGCAGGGAATATGGTGTTTTCTTAGAAATAATGTCCTTGTGTTACGTATCCAGTAGAGGGCGCTCCGACTCCTTTCACGTCCCGCTCCACAGTCCCCCCCACAGCAGAGAGAAGTAGAGAGAAGACTGAAGAGCCCACAGCGCATTTACTGAGCCCAGCGGTTTGCCTCAATGGTAAGTTCATAACTAGTTTGGGAAATAAACAATAACTCAGTAAGTTTCCCATTCCCCATGGCGAGCCTCGTTGTGTCTGTCACGCTTGACTGATATGTTAGCAAGCTAAAGTTAGGTCACCGTGCAAAACCCCCTATTGGCTGCATTTATTTACAGCAGCGCACGGACTGTGTTTTTTAACTTGTGGCGTTGAGGAGGAAAAAGCGTTTCTGGAAGAAGTTTTAACTTCATGGAGGAAAGAAAATGTGAAAGCACGTTTAGAGGACATCATAGAGGCACATTTCAAATCATGTTTTACCAGAGACTTTTATGATGCTGTTTATCCACCTACCTATTACCTACAGATAATAATTCATTAAATACACTCACTGACCACTTCATTAGACACTGTGCAATGTAATGCACACCAATAACAGCCCTACCATGAATTCTACTTTCATAAATGTCTTACTTTGTAAATGTTGACACTGTCAGAGAGACTTCTTTATGTTTACTGAGATGATAGTGGGTGTTGCTGTTGGTGTGGAGAGCAGTTTATTGAGGGGTGTTCAGAGTATTTTGACCCTCTGATGCATGTAAGTGGGGTTGACAAAATATCAACCACCTCAATATGATGCTTCTCACATCAATATCAACTACCATCTCAATAATAACCATAAAGAAGAATTTTCAGCTTTCTTACAGTCAACAACATTTTAAAGTAATAGGTTTAATCTAATGAAGTGGCCAAGAGTGTAAACGCCATATTCATGTGAACACAAGTAAGACAAATGCTTAATGTCTGAGTTTCAAAATGGCCCACATAACTAGACAGATATGTAACATTATTTTTTAACTAATACATATTATGTCTTACTGTTTTTTTTACAGATGGCAAAAGAAGTTGGACGCAGTACGGTGTGGGACTACTTCACCAAGGATGTCGCTGGTGAAGCAGTCTGTAATATTTGTGCAGCTTCTGTAAGCCAGGGATCAAGCAAGCAAAAAGCAAAAAACACAACCAACCTATGGCAGCACCTTAAAGCTGAACATGATGACATGATGATACTGCTTTTTTGCCCATCATGTTTTTGACTTATTTTATATTCAAATTGTTCATATGCTGCTTGTTCCACACAATTTTTGATAATAAAAGTATTTGAAAGTAGTAAAATGTTCTCCCTTCAATTAATATCTTTGTAACAAGTGTTTGGAACTATATTTAAGCCATCCAAAGCAGGTATTTCGCCTTTTTTTAAAAAAAAATTGAAAAATGTAAAGATTTAATAGGCCGATCTATCGATTATCAGATTTTTTAAATTCCCTAACATAAGAAACGGCATCGGCCCCAAAAAATCCATACCGGTCAGGCCCCACTCCAGACATCAGTGTCCTCACAGCTGGCTACAGGGGAGACTGCATGTAAATCAGGACTGAACTGGTCATGTGTTGAGCAGGTTGAAGAATCCTGACCTGAGAGCCTCCAGTCTGCAGTGTGGACTCTCCAGTCCAGCAGAGAGACGCTTCACTCCTGAATCCTGCAGATCATTGTTACTCAGGTCCAGCTCTCTCAGACTAGAGGACTGGGAGCTGAGAACTGAGGCCAGAGCTGCACAGCCTCTCTCTGACAGATTACAGCCACTCAGCCTGAGGAGGAATTATAAATGGAAAAAATAAATTTAAATGTGTTTCTCTTTTATAAAACCTCATGTTATGTGTTTAATATATCCAGTTAACTCTGAACCTACACAGATTTCTTGGAGGCTTTGACCACTGGCAGCAGCCTCAGAAGAGCCTCCTCTGAAGCAGAGTATTTCTTCAGGTCAAACACATCCAGATCTTCTTCTGATGACAGTAAGATGAAGACCAGAGCTGACCACTGAGCAGGGGACAGTTTTTCTCTGAAGAGACTTCCTGATCTCAGGTACTGTTGGATCTCCTCCACTAGAGAATGGTCATTCAGCTCATTCAGACAGTGGAACAGGTTGATGCTTCTCTCTGGAGACTCATTCTCCTTGATCTTCTCCTTGATGAACTTGACTGTTTCCTGGTTGGTCTGTGAGCTACTTCCTGTCTGTGTCATCAGGCCTCGTAGGAGAGTCTGATTAGTCGGCAGTGAAAGACCCAGGAGGAAGCGCAGGAACAAGTCCAGGTGTCCATTTGGACTCTGTAAGGCTTTGTCCACAGCACTCTGGAGGAGTGTTACTTGGGAGGTTGATTGTTCTTCTGACAGCAGATTGACTCCAGAGTTGATGAATGTCACAAAGACATGAACAGCAGCCAGAAACTCCTGAAGGCTCAGATGAACGAAGCAGAAAACCTTGTCCTGGTACAGCCCACGCTCCTCTTTAAAGATCTGTGTGAACACTCCTGAGTACACTGAGGCTGCTCTTATATCAATGCCACACTCTGCCAGGTCTGCTTCATAGAAGATCAGGTTGCCTTTCTCTAGCTGCTCAAAAGCCAGTTTTCCCAGAGACAGGATCATCTCTCTGGTCTCTGCCGTCCAGACTGGATCGGTCTCATGTTTCTCATGATATTTGACGTTCTGCACTTTAAACTGAACCACCAGGAAGTGGATGTACATCTCAGTCAGGGTCTTGGGCAGGTCTCCTCCCTCACTGGTTTTCAACACATCCTCCAGAACTGTAGCAGTGATCCAGCAGAAGACTGGGATGTGGCACATGATGTGGAGGCTTCGTGACGTCTTGATGTGGGAGATGATTCTGCTGGCCTGCTCCTTATCTCTGAATCTCTTCCTGAAGTATTCCTCCTTCTGTGGGTCAGTGAAGCCTCTCACCTCCGTCACCATGTCAACACACTCAGCAGGGATCTGATTGGCCGCTGCGGGTCGTGTGGTTATCCAGAGGCGAGCAGAGGGAAGCAGTTTCCCCTTGATGAGGTTTGTCAGCAGAACGTCCACTGAGGTGGACTCTGTAACATCAGTCAGGATCTGGTTGTTGTTGAAGTCCAGAGGAAGTCGACACTCATCCAGACCGTCAAAGATCAACACAACCTGGAACTGCTCAAACCTGCTGATTCCTGCTTCTTTGGTCTCAGTGAAGAAGTGATGAAGAAGTTCCACCAAGCTCAACTTCTTCCCTCTCAGCAGATTCAGCTCTCTGAAAGTGAATGGAAATGTGAAGTGAACATGCTGGTTGGCTTTGTGTTCAGCCCAGTCCAGAGTGAACTTCTGTGTTAAGACTGTTTTCCCAATGCCAGCCACTCCCTTTGTCATCACTGTTCTGATTGGTCGATCTCTTCCAGGTAAAGCTTTAAAGATGTCCTCACATATTATTGGTGTTTCTGGTCTGGCTGGTTTCCTGGATGCTGTTTCAATCCATCTGACCTCATGTTCCTCACTGAGCTCTCCACTCCCTCCCTCTGTGATGTACAGCTCTGTGTAGATCTGATTCAGAAGTGTTGGGTTTCCTGCTTTAGCAATCCCCTCAAACACACACTCACACTTCTTCTTCAGGGCAGATTTGAGTTCGCGTTGGCACACTGCAGCAGCAGTTTCTGAATGAACAAAAAACAAAATCATAAACAAATCCATGAAAAAGCGGAAGGGTAGGAGTGCTGCCTGGAACTACTTCTTTATGTTAAGATGGTGCTCTTTGGTTAAAGGCTGGGTCCATAGAAATCACTGAAAAAAAAACGAAAAAAAATACCAAGGCACTCATCTTAGAAAAAATGTATAATGCCTTTATTAAGTTACCGACAAAACATGGTTAAAAGGTCACTTTGACACGTTTTGGCGGAAAGCCTTCGTCAGGGAGTGTGTGGTCTGACACCAAGACAGGTATAATTAAAATCAAATGTGAGTCTGGTCACAGGTGTTGGCATTTGAGTCATCAGTACCAAAAAACAGACAGATGATGCCAATACTAGGGCCAGACAGCAGGGGACCTTGTAGGGAAGTGATTATATTCTAGATCTTCATTAAGACGTGGATAGTGGGTTGCTTTTAACTTAAAGATCCAAAAGCTTTCACGTTGATTCAGTTGTGTCAACCTGTTACCTCCCCTTATGGTTTGTGATATGTGATCAATACCTATGGCCCTAAGGATGGAAAGATCGCTATTATGTTTATCTTTGAAATGACGAGCCATTGGGTAGTTATCATTTTTTGTTCTTATTGCATATTTATGTTCAGAGACTCGATCTTGTAATCGGCGTTTGGTTCTGCCAATATAAGATACATTACACAGAGGGCATTTCAGTTTGTAGATCACAAAAGTTGTTTTACAGTTGATGAAGTGTTTTATTTCATAGGTCTTGTTTCCATGTACATCGTGAAAGTATTTACATTTGGTCACAGTGGAGCAATGATTACACTAACCACACTGAAAGCTACCATAGGCTTTAAAACTTGTGTGTAAAAAGTGTCAGAGGCTGAAATAATCTGTCATCAAGCAACAGCCTGACACATCACAACTGCTTTGATCTGATTGGCTGTTTAACTCTGCTGTTAATTTAATTTTTTCAGTTTGACTCAAACTGAAAACTCAGATTTTTTTGTTTAAAATTTTAAATTGAATTTTTTGGTTTTACTTACTGCTCCACAGACGCTCAGCCAGCTCCTCCTGCTTCATCCTCCTCAGGAGGTGCAGTGTGATCTGCAGAAAAAACTCTCTGCTTTTCTTCCTCTGCTCTTCCTCCTCACCGTCCAACACCTCCTCATCCTCCCTCTGCCTCTCTGAGCATTCTGGGTAATCTGAATTCAGAGACCTCTGCAGGTTTTTCAGCTCCTTCTTCACAAAGGTGTTGATGTTCTCCTCCAGCAGCTGGAGCAGAAAAATAACAGAATTAGACTTCCAAATTAAAATCTGGACACAAAACACAAAATCAAATCCAGGTCAAAGAGGCTGAAAGATACAGAGAGCAGCACGGAGACGATTCTGAGCAGAATGGTTGTTGTTCAGTTGGTTTGTTGTTGTACATTTACACACCATAAATATGGAGGCCAGGTCTGTTTGATGCTGCTGGTCAGACTGAGCACTGGGAACCTCTGAGCTCTGCTGCTGGACTCTGTGGAGGACACACACACACACACACACACACAGGATTATTGGATGTGATGTCTTGAAAGAGGAAACTCAGTCAACAGAGTCTGAAGGGTCGAACCAATTCTGGATCTCATGAATCTGATGACAGAAAAACCATCTGATTTATCACCAGTTTGAAATAATTACCCATCATCCACAGTGAGGTGGCTGTCTTTGAACTCAATAGGGTGACCCTTAGAGTGGTCACTCCTCATGGACACACAGCTGGGCTCAGGTCCAGGTTCATGTTCAGGTCCAGGTTCAGGTTCAGGGGGGTCTTGTCTCCCCTGCTGGATCCTGATAGAAACATTATGAACACAGTGAAGGGATCTGCTTTACTTTCTTAGTCACACTAACATACTAAGATAATAATGAGTGACGTCTTTTCAGAAACAACACTGTGTGTAAAATGGAATGTGAACACACACAGAGCTTTTCCTGTGAATAATGCTGCTGTGCTGATTTGCCTGCTGAGCTCTGAGATGGAGAACAGTCATGGACAGTCAGAGATCCTCATCTCACCTCTTAGCTTTGGTCTGGCTGTCATGTTCCCCAGACAGAGTGCTTTCAGAGGCAGGGAGCCCCTCCTCTCTCTCCTCACACACATCCATAGCCGAGCCGACACCTTGACACAAACACAGCGGCTGATTGATGACAACAAGCTTTCCATGACAGGATGTGTGCTGTCTTCCTGTCAGCACCATGTCACATATACAGAGTGGACGTAACACTCAGAGCAGCCGCCCTTTACATCAAACCCACTGAGCAGCTTCATCTACAGAGGACTTTGAATCCTCTGGGACTCTTCACACATGGACCGCCAGCAGCTCACATCTACAAAGCTCTCATTCCACTGCATTCCACTGCATTTCATATACATTTTGTGTGTGTGTGCTCATGCACAGGGTGTATGTGATGCGTCTGTGCAGTAAAACTGTAGTAGTAGTGCCTGTAGGTGATGCATGTTGCATGTTGCTTGTTGCATGCTGCCCCTGCTTGCTACTTTCTGCTTACAGCTACTGCCCTGGCTAGCCCCCCTTATAGGGGGTGAAAAGAGGAGCCGAGCGCCTAAGTCTCCTCCTGCCAGTACACAGCCTCTCCACCTCCAAGATTCCTACAGTGCCTCCCCGTGGCCACACATGGTAACTGGGTACCTTGCAGTCCCAGGCTAAATTGTAGGGGATCTTGGAGCAGCAGTGGGCCCCAGAGGCGTGACGTGCAGCCCCACTGGCATGTGGATATGCCCTGGCGTCCGCCAACCACTGCTCCACCTATGGGTTAAATAGCACCCCTGCTGCCTTGTGGGTGTCCTCAGGAAAGGAAAAGGCTAAGGGAGCAAACCCTGACAGAAAACCTGGCTTGGACTCCGTCAGGCAGTTCAGTGCACCTAAGCATTGTTCTGGCAACTCCTGCAGCAAAACTGATGCCAAATGTATCGGTTCACCGTTCCTTTGGATCACACCAGGGAGGCCGAGAGGGGAGCCTTGCTGCCTGGGCGACACAGGGCCCTCATACACCCTGCCAAGGCTTCTTGCGCCCTGGAGAGGAAACTCCAGCTCCACTGTGCAGTGGAAGCACAACACGAGAGGTTAGCAGTTCTAAGCCCTTTCTTAATTGGCGTAGTGATGGGCGCCAGGGGCTACCTATGTCGGTGGGAGAGATTGCTTTTATCTCATTGGACAGCTACCGCCCGCCTACATCACCGGATCCGGCCTATATCTGTGATACTTGTGGCCGAGTCTGCCACTCACGGATTGGACTCCACAGCCACAGTAGATGCTGCACCAAAATCTAACTCCCAGGCACAAGAAATCTATGGTCTTCCGAGACTGTGATGCCGATGACGCCGAATTTACATTTTCTGATAATATGTGGCGGTAAATTTCTTGTCATTTGATTTTAAATGTGTAATTATAATAATTACAAATTATTGCTTCTTTTACTCAGTGTTTTGCTAATTTTCAGGTTATTTCTTGCTCATTTGCTAATTCCCCCAGGTTCCATGTCTCAAAGTGTTCATACTGAAATGATCAGTGATTGTTGTGTAAAATATTATGTCTGTGGAGATTCTCAATCATCCAGGTCATGATATGCAAGTAGCATGACACCATAGATGTGGTATCAGTGACCCTGACAACGACCCCACAGATGGTAAATACCTGAGAGTTTCTGCCAGTCAACCAGAACTGAAGAAGCTTCTTGGAGGAGAAGCTAAATGTCTTCTGAACGCTGACTTTGCTCTAACCCTACCTGCATGTAAAATATTAGATAACAGCTACAATAATCTGTGACAGTGTTTTGCTCTCTTGGTGGATCAACAGCAAAATAAATGAACTCAAGTCAACTTTCTCCAAGCTGTCAGACTGGTTCTGTAACTTGGTGCATATTTCATCGATGAGGTGTTGAGATTACAGCTCACCTGACGCAGACTTTGGTCAGCAGTAAAACACACAGGTAAAACATTTCAGACAAAGATGATTTTGTCCTCAGTCAACATTAAATATCATGACATGATGAATATTTAGATGCTGAAACACGTTTATCCCGTTTTGAAAGCCTTTCCACATGTGCTGGTCCCAGTGTGCTCTCCAGTCCTCCAGCTCTGAAACACAATGTAGGAGCCTGTTCATCAAACATCTCTAATGATCCCTGGTCGGCTCTTTACCTGCTGAGTCACATCCACATCAAATCCAAGAGACTTTCAGCTTCACCTGGAGAGGAAACCCAGAGAGAGAAGACGCTGCTGCTTCTGCTGCCACACTGCTGACTGTGTGTGTGTGTGTGTGTGTGTGTGTGTGTGTGTGTGTGTGTGTGTGTGATGCCACTTCACAGCGAGGGGCAGGTACCAACCTGTTTTAGGAGAGTGGGAGGAGAAATTCATTTGGAGCTCATCCAACCCCAACATAGACAAAATGAAACTGTTCAAAGTGAAGAACATGAAGTTTCACAAATATCTGAAGAAGACCAATAAGAGCCTGAAACCCTCATTGGAATTCAGCAACAAAGAAGTCAATATCCCACATGTGAATTTACAAAAACAGATTCATGTACCTCTGTCTATAGAGAAATCCACTGATCAAGGGTCAATAGTTTCCATCCAGCGACTACGGCCACAACTGGACAGCCAGAAGAAAGTCCCCTAAATCCGTTTTTTTTTTTCTTTTTTCTTTTTTTTTTCTTTTTTTTTTTTTTTTTTAATTCCAGACTGGATGTGACATTTTCATGTCTGATTTGGGCCACTTTGACATGAGCTCCTTAAACCAGATACAGATGTGATTTACTGCTGTGTGAACCCTCAGATCAGGATTCATGTGGTGTTCCTCCCACTGAGCGTGCTCATATCTCTTTCATAAAACACTGATTGTCCGAAAATCACACCTGGGTCCCTTTCAGTTGCTGTTTGGTGACGTGTCGTGTGTGTTACACAGAGGAAGAGTTTGACAGCAAGGCAACAGACATGGTGAACCGCCTCACTGAGCAAGAACACAAAAGCACTTCAAAGAGCCTCCAATAGAAAACAGTTACCTAAAAAAAGCTCTCACATTGCTCTTCACAACTCGATTTTGAGACGCAGAACAGAAAATTATCAAATAAGAAACCTGACTAACTCCTTACCACTCTGGCCCTTTCTTTAGGCCCGTTTTAGAGCGTGGACAGGGGGTCTTCAGGGGAAATAAAAGGTCAACAGTAGAAGCCAAATAGAAGTGAAAAACATCATCTGAAAGCTGGATCCTGAAGATCAATTTGAGATGCAGCTCAGCTCTGTGTGTCTTGTTATTCTAGTCATAAATCTGTAGTAAACATTGTATTTTGGTTAGGAGCTTATTTATTTATTCAGAATGTCCAGTGTCCAGGGACCACTGGAGAATTAATAAAAAAAAATGGTCATAATCCCTCCCAAATCCCACATTAGGACACCAAGACCTTGAGGAACACCACAGAAAAAAAACTTTTGACTTTTGGAGATTTCTGTAGGAATTGCATTTTTTCAGTGATTGGATGTTGAGTGTTGTGTTGTGTTAATGTGTCAGAAACTGGCCCTCCCTGTCAGTCCAGCTGGAGAAGCAGAGCTCCTCTGAACGGCCTCGCTCTCTAGTTTGTGTTTGTAAAGTTTGATGAGGCTGTGATTCTCCTAGAGGTCACTAGAGGTCACACACACACCATTTTACAACAGGCCACAAGAACACATGTGGACTGCAGGCTTTGGGGCCCAAACTGCATGGGATTAGCAGAAGGTGGGCGTGTCTGCAAAGGGGAGAGCCATGGCTGCATACAGAACCCATTTTCATTCACACAGCTGGAGGTCAGAGGTCAAGGGACCCTGCTGGAGACAGACATGACAGTTTTTCCCCTCAACAAAATTTAACCGGACTTTGGAGCGATGTTTAACATGCTTGGCGGCAACCTAGCGTGACATGTTGACATGTTGGACATCAGTCGCTGAGGTTGTCTCGTTTCAGATGACAGCAGGATCTGCACTCTAAAACTGTGGGAGTGAGCCTCTACAGCCTCTGACAGACAGTAAGTGGAGCATCGCTGAGCCTCACTGGCCTGAGCCCAGAGTCTGTCTGGGCGCCGGCTGCAGCCTCGGCCACTGAAACTGCAGCAAACACCTTTCAGCTCCTCACTTCAGCCTCAGAGCCGAGCAGCTCCAGCTCTGCTCTGCCTGACGTCCCACTGAACACTTTTTCACTGTTTTTCTCACACACACACACACACACACACACACACACACACACACACACACACACACACACACACACACACGAACACACACTATCAACCTAAAGGGCTGGATGAAGTGGCTTTACATCAGAGTTGTGCAGACACTAACTGCATAAATACATTCCCACTGATTTGTTTTTGTTGTTTTGTAGGTGGTGTTGGTGCTCGGAGAAAAGGACAATAAAGGTATTCATTCACTCATTCATCACACCGACTGCAGGGCCGAGCCCGGGCCGACGGGCAGGGCCGGGCCTCAGCTGAGGGTTTGACGTCTCCACCCGTCCCGTCTGACTTCAGCATCGGCACCAACACTGCAGCATTTGCACAATTAATGACAGGAACACACAGCAAAACTTCATCTTAAAGTGACAGTTCACCCTGCCACATGGAGACAATAAGAACACAGGCCATGCAGATAGTTCTTAACCATGAGTCCAACGAGTATGAATTTTTAGGCTCATTTTTTAAAATTTCTTAATTTTTTTTTGTAGAGAGTCAGAAAAGCTGTGAGTGCTGCGAGGCTGCAAAGCCATGGGGCTCCCATGTGTGCAAAACAGCTGTGGAACTGCAAACGATATAGCAATAATAACAAGAAGAAAAAATGATAATAATAATTATATAATAAGTACTGCATGGTATCAAATGAACAGTAAACAATAAAAGAGGCAGCAGTTAGACATTTCAGAGTGAGCTCCACAAACCACTGCAGGCAGAAGCTACAGGCACATTTTATTTTTTATTTGATGTTATTTGATGTATTTACTTATACTATTATTATTATTATTATTGTTATTGTTATTGTTATTATTATTTTAACCATGTAAGATTGTTAAAAATACGTTGTTATTTTTATTTAGTTACTTATTATTTATTTACCCTCATGACTCTCGGAAAAAAAACAAAACATTTCTGTTTCTTTCGTCAGAGTGGAGGTGACTGGCGACCTCAATACACCGATGCAAAAAAGGATATAAACACAGTTTTAAAACTCTTTGGTCTAAAGAAAACAACAACAACAACAACAACAACAATAATATTAATAACACGTTTCAAATGCAATTTATTCTTGTTGGACTTCCAAGACAACTCAGGATGAGTAGGTGATATAAAGGATGTTGTTTTGAGTGAAGTATTCCTTTACTGAATGAAGGTACAGTAGTTGACACACACACACACACGCACGCACACAGGGGTTACAGAGAGAGAGTGTGTGTGTGTGTGTGTGTGTGTGTGTGTGTGTGTGTGTGTGGCGGGCTCGTCAGGTTTCAGTGATACCCAGCCCTGTTGCTGTTTACCTTTACCCACAATGCAACCTGTGAAAACAGAGGTGGTTTGTGGGAATGCTGGGATACGGCAGGAAGTTATAATATTATCAGTGAGACACACACCTGCCCGTCCCTCTGTCCAAACACACACACACACACACACACACACACACACACACACACACACAGTCAGCAGTGTGGCAGCAGAAGCAGCAGCGTCTTCTCTCTCTGGGTTTCCTCTCCAGGTGAAGCTGAAAGTCTCTTGGATTTGATGTGGATGTGACTCAGCAGGTAAAGAGCCGACCAGGGATCATTAGAGATGTTTGATGAACAGGCTCCTACATTGTGTTTCAGAGCTGGAGGACTGGAGAGCACACTGGGACCAGCACATGTGGAAAGGCTTTCAAAACGGGGTTAACGTGTTTCAGCGTCTAAATATTCATCATGTCATGATATTTAATGTTGACTGAGGACAAAATCATCTTTGTCTGAAATGTTTTACCTGTTTGTTTTACTGCTGACCAAAGTCTGCGTCAGGTGAGCTGTAATCTGAACAGTTCAAAGTTCATTTTTTTCTGCTGTTGATCCACCAAGAGAGCAGAACACTGTCACAGATTATTGTAGCTGTTATATAATATTTTACATGCAGGTAGGGTTAGAGCAAAGTCGACTGGACTTGATAGTAGATTTCAGAAAACGCTTCTCTTCTCCTCCAAGAAGCTTCTTCAGTTCTGACTGACTGGCAGGGAATCCCAGGTATTTAACCTGTGTGGGGTCACTGTCAGGGTCACTGATACCACTAATATAGGAGCTGCTGGGTGTTAACCATCATCACTGAGAGTGGTTGGAGTCACCTGGTGCCAGGTGTGATCGACCGTTGTCACGAGGTCAGGTGTGAGTGGTGGTTCAATCTCCTGGGAAGGGATGAGAGGACAGCATTGTAGATGGAGGACAGGTGGTGTCTGAGGCCTCCTCCTCTGTTGACTGATGGTTTCTCTGCTTTGACACAGATCGCCTCTTTCACTCCTCTTTCAAACCAGCTGTCCTCCCCGTCCACAATATGGACATTGTGGTCCTCAAAGGTGTGTCCTTTGCTCTTCAGGTGTAGGCTGAATGTTGAGTCCTGGCCCCACACAGGTTAAACACCTGAGATTCCCTGCCAGTCAGCCGGGACTGAAGAAGCTTCCTGGAGGAGAAGCGAAATGTCTTTCACTAACTAAGACCACGCGAAGCCTTGGTCCTATCTAACTTGGACTATTGCCCTATAATATGGTCCACTAGGTCAAAGAGTAATATTGTGAAATTGCAGCTGGTCCAGAATAAAGCAGCACGAGTTACTCTGTCCTGTGGATGGAGAACCAATGTATCCAAAATGCATGAATCATTACGTTGGTTGGATGTGAAAAATAGATTATTGTATTTATTAATAATTTTTATCAAGAATGTCATTACTTCAAAATCTCCTGTCACTATTCATGAAAAATTGTCTCTCAGGTCTGAGGCACACAGTTATTCAACTAGACATGCTGCTGAAGGTCGTTTTACCCTACCAAAATCCAAGACCTTGACTCAGCGTACAGTGACATATAGAGCAATGCAACAGTGGAATTTGCTTCCCTTTTCTCTGACTCAATTAAATCTTAGCAGCTTGAAAAAACAACTAAAAATCTATTTTCTAAATATGAAATAATAATTTGGTTATTGCTGTTCCTTATGATATCAAAGTTAAATGAATGGTAGATGTTTTGTCTGTGCACTGCCTGGCTGCTCATGCTTGGTGGCCTGAACTTGCTTCACGGGAGGGCCCAGGTATGAAGGCTGATGCTGCCAGGGTCCTTGCTGTTGGGGTGGGCGCAGGTCAGCATAGGTGAGCAGCTGGACATTGTTGATGTGTGAGTCCTTGTTTATTGTTTATTTGTGTAAAATTTGCGTTAAAATATATTGGGGTTTTTTTCAGTTGGCTATAATTGCAGTGTCTGCCTTATGTTTTGTTTGTATTTGTCTTGTGATCTTGTTTTCCATGATATATGATTATTATGTAATGTCTGTGTGCTGTCGTTATATAATGTAGTGTATGTTGTGTCAGACATGAGAAATGTGCACCCATGTGCGTACATGACAAAACATACCTATCTGTGTACTGATGTATTGTCATTATGAATAATTATAGACCCCAGGAAGAATAGCTGTTGCTTGCAAAAGCTAATCGGGGATCTAAATAAAACAAACAAACAAACAAACAATTTGTGTATAGTTTAAATAGTTGATTTGATCAACAAGAAGATTCAGGAAGGGATAAGATGAGGGTCGATGACGATGGATGTTAGTGTCGAGGGGAGTGATGGAAGCCGGATGAGGGTGGATGACGTGTTCGGAGAGATGAAGGAGTCGAGGCTGGAGCGTCTTGGAACCCGGGGGTGGAGACTCAGGGTGGGGGCATGTCTCGATGAGCAATTTCTTTGCTTCATCATCCCCCGGTGGTTCCTATGATGAAGGAAGAGAGGAGAATTACTGAGGGTTTGGGGGGGTGGGGTTTGAGAGAACTGAGACAAACAGGTTAGGCGTGCTTATATATGTGCGTGCAGGTATGTGGCTGGGAGAGGCACAGGTGATTTGGATTAACGAGGCACTGGTGTTGTGAATTAGTGAGAAGGAGCGGGGCGTGGTCCTGTTCCTGAACTTAGTTATAATAATAACTTCATTCAAAAACCTGCTATCAAGTCCAGTTGACCTTGATTTTAACCTCACTTGACTGTGTGTTGATGTGTTCCACATCAGTCAACGCTGGTTTGTTGGCATTTCCAGACATGCAGATAATCATCATCAAATGAATGCAGTTTTCTCAATGCCTTCAAACTAAATTAGAACATTCAGGTGTTTATTTGTGACAAAAGACAGATGTTTTGCTCATTTTTTAGAACCTCAAAGTGATTGGTGTAATTTTAAAGAGCAAACTGTGAACGGCTAAGGCGTTAGCCACCTGTGATGACCCGCATTACATTTATGATGTTGCGCACTGCACATATCGAGCAGCATCTGAACAAAAAAATCCACCTATTCACATTTTTACTTGCACACATGTGCCTGTAAACCCAGTAGTGAGCTAGAAGGATTGACATGTAAAATGCAGCAGGCAAAGCAACGCCAGTCAAAGGCCACCCAACTGTATGTATGGAATGTCCTCAGCAGTGCAGTTATTTTTTAGCTGAATAATAATTTGGGTTGAAAACGCCAACAGAATTTAGTGAATCAGTGAATTCAGTGAGTCAAGGGGACAGAGGCTGCCCTCAGAGGCCCCAGGGACTAGCTGCCCCTGAAAGGCTCAGGTGGCTTTATTTTCTGAGGGTGTACATCACTTCCTTCACTATGCTCTTGTCAGGGACACATCAGGACACATTACAAATAATACGTGGTCAAATATCTCCCAGAACCCTCTGCAGCTGGTTTGAGTGATGGGATCATGATGCGTCTTTTGAGGTCATTTTCACTTTCTTCTGTTTTTCCTCTGAGGGACCAACGATCCATCGATGGCGACTCCAGTAGTGCTGCTCCTCCAAGTTCTGAAGGATCTGAGAAATGAAGAGCTAAAAGAATTCAAGTGGTTCCTGCAGCAACCCGGCATCCTGAATGAGCTCCCGGCCATCCCAAAGAGCCAACTGGAGACGGAAAACAGGCACGAGACGCTGGACGAGATGGTCAAGACCTACAGTCTGTACACTGTGGAAGTCACCAAGATGGTTTTGACTCAGATAAACAGGAATGACCTCGTTGAGCAGTTGGCAGACTGCCCAAGTCCTGAAGGTAAGTCTTGGGAAGGTTCCAAAAAGAGGTGTGACGGCCGCCTGTCTCTGTAGGGCCTGCTTTGTGTTTTCCCCTGTGTTGTCTTGTGTGTATCTGTCTGTCTTTGCAGGTAACCCTGTAGGTGGGGTTTTGTTAACTGGGTGATCGGGAGCACCTGGCCAGTCTCCCTGAGAAACCCTCCCTGCGTTCCAAATCGCATACTTCTTCTTTTTACTTTTAGTATGTACTGACAAGAATACAAGGATACAAGGAAGTTTATTGGTCATTATACAACAGGTTGAATAAAGAAATTAAAGTGTGGTTCCCTCTTGATTGTTTAATTGATTGTATAAAAAATAAAATTATTAAACATGGAGGAGTGTAGATGGTGCATTTAGTAGTCTCACAGCCTGAGGGAAGAAGCTGCTCTGTAGTCTGGTGGTACGACAGCGAATACTTCTGTATCTTTTGCCTGATGGCAGCAGTTTGAACAGGCTGTGGCTGGGGTGGGTGTTGTCTTTTAGGATCTTTTTGGCTCTGTGCAGGCACCTCACCTCCCCGATATCACTGAGGCTTGGTAGATGGGTTCCAATGATGTTTTGGGCAGTTTTAATCACTCGTTGCAGAGTCTTCCTGTCCTGGGCCGTGCACATCCCATGCCAGTTTGTGATGTTTCCAGTCAGGATGCTTTCAATCGCTCCTTTGTAGAAGTTGACAAGAACTTGGCGTGGGAATTTTGCTTTCTTAAGTTTCTTTAAGAAATACAGCCGTTTCTGAGCTTTTTTAACCAGGGCAGAGATATGTGAAGTCCATGACAGGTTCTCTGTTATGTTAATTCCCAGGAACTTAAAACTGCTCACTTGCTCCACCTCAGCTCCATTGATGTAGACAGGGTTGTGTGTCTTTGCCTCCTTTTTTCTAAAATCAACTATCAGCTCTTTGGTTTTGCTGACGTTGAGCAGTAGGTTGTTTTCTGTGTTGCATTCTGCAAGATGGTTGATTTCCTCCCGATATGAAAACTCATCATTGTTGGAAATCTGGCCAATGATGGTGGTGTCATCTGCAAACTTCACAATAGAGTTTTCTCCATGTCGGGGGTTGCAGTCGTGGGTGTACAGCGTGAACAGGAGGGGGCTGAGCACACAGCCCTGGGGCGCTCCGGTGTTGAGCACTAGTGTGGAGGAGGAGAGACTGCTAATCCGAACTGACTGGGGTCTGTTTGTGAGGAAGTCCAGTATCCAGTTGCAGAGAGTGGTACTGATGCCCAGAGTGTTCAGTTTTCCAATCAGCTTCATGGGGGAGATTGTGTTGAAAGCTGAGCTGAAATCAACAAACAGCATTCTGATGTAGGTGCTGCTTTTCTCAAGGTGAGTGAAGACTGAGTGGAGAGCAGTGGAGATGGCATCCTCTGTGGATCTGTTGGTTCTGAATGCAAACTGCTGAGGGTCCAGACTGGCAGGGATGTTGTTTTTTATGTGCTGGAGAACCAGTTTCTCAAAGCACTTCATCAGGATGGGGGTGAGTGCCACAGGGCGGTAGTCATTTAGATCAGACACTGCAGACTTTTTAGGCACAGGGATGATGGTGGCTGTCTTGAAGCAGGTGGGAATGAGGTTATCCCTGACCTCCGACCTTCTTGCTCACTTCCTCCGCCGTCCGTAGCGCCACATTTGAATGTTGTTGTCAAAATGCCGGTGCTGTTTCATACTGCGCTGTCGTCTGTCTGATTTCTGATCTTCTGTCTTCCTGTCGCTGCTGCTGTACCTGAGCCAGGTGAGCGCCATGTGTGTGTGTGTGTGTGTGTGTGCGTTGTCTTCCATATGTGGGCGTGGCCTGTACACACTGCTCAGTCAGTGCCATGTAACTTCCGTGTGTAAAGGCTGCTCAGAAAGGTAGTTGTGACACCAGTTCAAGGCAAATGAACCTAAATCCAACTCCTTCACTTCTTTACAGGCTGTAAATCAGGTTGATAACAGTTGAAAAAATCATTCACAGATTAAAAGAAACACAGCTGAGTACACATAAGCTGTTCCAAATCTTTACCCAAACAAGCCAAGTTCAAGATTGGGCAGTAATTATTTATTCGCAGTATCATAAATTACTGCTATTCTTAAACCGTAGCTTTGTGAAAGGAACATGCTTATCAGGTAGCCTGTTAAGTATATCAGGAGTATATCAGGATCAGCATAGCTGATGTATATCAATATGATACATGTCTCTGCAAAATGGCTGAGCCAAATAAATCCCTAAAATTTCATTAAAAATGTTTGCAAGGTTGAGATTTTGTTGCCTGGTATCTCTAACACAGGCAGTTGGATGATGGTCAGTAATTTCATGGGCAAATACAGCATTGCATTTTTGAGGCTGATTCATTAAAATAATATATGTAGCACACACACACACAGTAAAATAATTCTCTAAAAAGGCTGCAACACCCTCAGCTGTAGCTGTCGTGTCACATCTGAAAATGTTTAAACTCTGTAGTGCAATTATATTGGCACTAATTTTGTAAGATACACTTCTAATATTCACAGGAACTAACCCAATACCTTTCCCATTTGAGAAGTGTAAAGGTGGGGTGCTCTGGTGGCTCACCAGAGTAGAGTGTGTACCATGTACCAAGGCAAGTCATCCTGTCTCTCTCTACTGTAACTGTCAAGTAAAGCAGAAATATAATAATAATCTTTTTTTTTTTTTTTTTTTAAGGCTGAAGGTGTTTCTATTTCATTAGACTTAAAACTGGATGTGCTGCTAGGAGGAGATAAAAAGACAGAAGATAAATAGGTGGGGTTATATGTTGATTGAAATAAGATTACACATAGAAACACTGTTAGGCCTGAAAGTCTGGCAAGGCAAATGTCTAATAGCCTGAGATACACTGATTGCACAGGGATGAGAGGAAGGTTCCAGACAGGAGGGGGGCAGTGAGTGAAGCGGCAATCAACAGCAGTTGCAGCCAATTCAGGGGTCTGTCCACTGACCATGGGACCACTGGTCACCACCATAAGGGGCGCTGGAGCAAAATGTCAGAATGTCATAATCCTGTCTATTAATGAACTTTAGTATTAATAATGCCTATATTCTTATTGTTGCACTGTATGCTGCATTTTGTGTGCTTATACCAGATGGCCATCTATCTACCAATCTATATATAACATGAGAATTGATATTTTACTTTACTGTTTATAAATATGAACCATTTGGACTGTATTGTCCTCGCTGTTTAGTGTTATGTGGTCACTATGGTCCAGACCAGTTGTTCAGTGGTCCCTTGCATGGTCCGTCCATGGTCCTGAAATGGTCTGGACCATAATGACCACACAAAGGATCACTGAACAACTGGTCTGGACCATAGTGACCTCCAGTGCTGCACATGAACTATAGCAATGCTTTATTAAGGAAGGTCCATAAGGGTATTGTGTTTATTTCACATTACCTATGCATATGTTGTCAAAAACATGATTTCAAGAGTAATTTATATATAATCAAGAACAGCAAAAATTGAAAGGAAGTCACACAAAAGTAGGCAATGCAATTAAGATTTTCTGTAGCATCCTCTAATTGATATCATCTGATGTTATTTCTTTATTCAGTCATTCTTGCTGACTGCCAGAGAAATCTCAAATTCAACCTGAAGGAGAAGTTTAAGGATTTGTTTGAAGGAATCAAGAAAGCAGGAAAGTCGATACCTTTGAACCAGATCTACACAGAGCTGTACATCACTGATGGAGAGAGTGGAGAGATCAATACTGAGCATGAGGTCAGACAGATTGAAGCAGCATCCAGGAAACCAGACACACCAGAAACACCAATCAGATGTGAAGACATCTTTAAACCTTTACCTGGAAGCGATCGACCAATCAGAAGAGTGATGACAAAGGGAGTGGCTGGCATTGGGAAAACAGTCTTAACACAGAAGTTCACTCTGGACTGGGCTGAACACAAAGCCAACCAGCACGTCCACTTCACATTTCCATTCACTTTCAGAGAGCTGAATCTGCTGAGAGGGAAAAAGTTCAGCTTGGTGGAACTTCTTCATCACTTCTTCACTGAGACCAAAGAAGCAGGAATCAGCAGGTTTGAGCAGTTCCAGGTTGTGTTGATCTTTGACGGTCTGGATGAGTGTCGACTTCCTCTGGACTTCAACAACAACCAGATCCTGACTGATGTTACAGAGTCCACCTCAGTGGACGTTCTGCTGACAAACCTCATCAAGGGGAAGCTGCTTCCCTCTGCTCGCCTCTGGATAACCACACGACCCGCAGCGGCCAATCAGATCCCTTCTGAGTGCGTTGAAATGGTGACAGAGGTGAGAGGCTTCACTGGCCCACAGAAGGAGGAATACTTCAGGAAGAGATTTAGAGATGAGAAGCAGGCCAGAAGAATCATCTCCCACATCAAGGCGTCACAAAGCCTCCACATCATGTGCCACATCCCAGTCTTCTGCTGGATCACTGCTACAGTTCTGGAGGGTGTGTTGAAGACCAGTGAGGGAGGAGACCTGCCCAAGACCCTGACTGAGATGTACATCCACTTCCTGGTGGTTCAGTTTAAAGTGCAGAATGTCAAATATCATGAGAAACATGAGAGAGATTCAGTCTGGACTCCAAAGAACAGGGAGATGATCCTGTCTCTGGGAAAACTGGCTTTTGAGCAGCTAGAGAAAGGCAACCTGATCTTCTATGAAGCAGACCTGGCAGAGTGTGGCATTGATATCAGAGCAGCCTCAGTGTACTCAGGAATGTTCACAGAGATCTTTAAAGAGGAGCGTGGGCTGTACCAGGACAAGGTTTTCTGCTTCATCCATCTGAGCCTTCAGGAGTTTCTGGCTGCTGTTCATGTCTTTGTGACATTCATCAAGTCTGGAGTCAATCTGCTGTCAGAAGAACAATCAGCCTCCCAACTAAAACTCCTCCAGAGTGCTGTGGACAAGGCCTTACAGAGTCCAAATGGACACCTGGACTTGTTCCTGCGCTTCCTCCTGGGTCTTTCACTGCAGACCAATCAGACTCTCCTACGAGGCCTGATGACACAGACAGGAAGTAGCTCACAGACCAATCAGGAAACAGTCAAGTTCATCAAGGAGAAGATCAAGGAGAATGAGTCTCCAGAGAGAAGCATCAATCTGTTCCACTGTCTGAATGAGCTGAATGACCATTCTCTAGTGGAGGAGATCCAACAGTACCTGAGATGGGGACGTCTCTTCAGAAAAAAACTCTCCCCTGATCAGTGGTCAGCTCTGGGCTTCATCTTACTGTCATCAGAGGAAGATCTGGAGGTGTTTGACCTGAAGAAATACTCTGCTTCAGAGGAGGCTCTTCTGAGGCTGCTGCCAGTGGTCAAAGCCTCCAAGAAATCTGTGTAGGTTCAGAGATACCTGGATATATTAAACACATAACATGAGGTTTTCTACACAAGAGAAACACATTTAAATTTATTGTTTTCATTTCTCCTCAGGCTGAGTGGCTGTAATCTGTCAGAGAGAAGCTGTGCAGCTCTGGCCTCAGTTCTCAGCTCCCAGTCCTCTAGTCTGAGAGAGCTGGACCTGAGTAGCAATGATCTGCAGGATTCAGGAGTGAAGCGTCTCTCTGCTGGACTGGAGAGTCCACACTGCAGACTGGAAACTCTCAGGTCAGGATTCCTCAACCTGCTCAACACATGACCAGTTCAGTCCTGATTTACATGCAGTCACTAGGCCTGTCACAATAACAGATTTCGCTGTTGCGGCAGAAATTATTGCGATAAGTGATAATATTGTGTAATATTGTTCTTTTAAGACCATTTTTATTATTGTTGTAATTTTGACATTTTCAGACCATTCTTTAAATTTGTATTATGATAATATATATCTATGATAATCAAGGCATAATGATGCAATACACCGTTTAAAAGAGAAATAAACATTTATTCAATAAGAATATTTAAAAATGTAAACAAGAAAATTTAAATATCAGAAATAAAGAACACTTAAAAATACCTAAATAAATAAAGACCTGAAGAATACCAAAAAATGACCAACAGTCCCTGGAAACAAAAAGTGCACTGTATTAAAACAACAACAACAACAACAACAACAAAAAAACAAAACACACACACACACACACACACACACACACACACACACACAACCAAAAACGATTAAATGGACTCAAAAATTGCACTTGAATAAAAACAACCAAAAATATAAAAAACAGACTTTTCCTTTATTAAAAAAAAACACTCAAAAACTACACACAACCAAAACAAATTCTTTGTAAATAATATTTAGATAAATATTAAACATTAGCAGAGAGGCATAGACACTATCATTCCTTAACACTTCCAACACTTCCCTTTGCATCTTGGCTTGTTTTTTTTTTTTCTTAACTGGGAACACTGGGCGGGCTGGTTGTGCTTTAGCTGTGCACTGAAGTTGCTCATATTCCCTCTTTTAGTTTGGAGAGTTTGAAAACAAACGCGGCTCACCTGCTCGTCCAGGTGACTGGGCTCCCCTCTCTCATCTGCTCTGAATCCAGAACATTCCCACACAGGGGGTTTGGCTGCATTTGGATTGGGAAGAAGTTCCATGTCGTTTTCGTTCACTCTTTTCTCCGCCTCGTCTCGTGTGTGTGTGTGTGTGTGTCTGTCTGTGTCTGTCTGTGTGTGTGTGTGTGTGTGTGTGTGTGTGTAGCCCATGGCCCCGCCCCCCACAGAGACAAAGATACTCGATGACAAGAGCGTTCCCTCCGTTCATTCCTCTAATGAACCAGCTCACCTCGCTGAAGATGATGCTCGACAGTGAACGCTCTTGTCGTCTGGTCTCTTTGGTGGAGAGAGACGAGGAAAACAAACACGCATGAATGTGGCAATTAATCACCGTCAGAAAAGTTACTGACTTCATTTAAATTTACCTTATGGCATATCGCGACAGGCCTCACAGTCTCCCCTGTAGCCAGCTGTGAGGACACTGAGGTCTGGAGCTCAGTAATAATGTTCTGTCTAAAAATAACAGTCAGAGCTGTATAACTGTATGAATAATGAGGGTTTGAAAATGTCTCTTTAAGTGTCTGTTGCTGTAGTTTGGAGGTGAGTGAGCGTGCTGGCCCAGCTCCTCTCACCCAGTCCTCCCAGTCCTCCCAGTCCTCCACTGTATACGCTCTGTGCTCAAGTGCTCCCAGTCCTGACACAGACTATGAGGTCATGACAACATTGTTTTTATGAAAAAAGGGAGAAAGGAAGTGCTGCTTGGATTTTATACAGGGTTTATACAGGAATCCTCAAGTTGAATTTACTACCTTTTACTACCTTTTTTTACTACCTTTCAAATATCTTTTACTACCAACACGGCATTGAGCAGCGGCTTTTTTTTTTTTTTTTTGGTGGGGTGTGTGTGTGTGTGTGTGTGTGTGTGTGTGGGGGGGGGGGGGGGGGGGGGGGGGGGGGGGTTTGTTATGGGGGAGAGAGTAATTGTTGGGGGGGACATGAAAAAATTGCTGTCTGGCACAACTGTACCACCCTCTTTCTCTGTTACGCTCCTTTGAAACTTGCTGTACAGCGTTGAGCGCTCAGCATGTTGCTCACTGTTCTATTTCCACTACAGTCTGTCAAAGTAGCTTTACAAGAACTAGAAACTCAAAATAAGCTCTAAAAGTAGAGGAAATACCTTGAATAATCCAACTACATCAAACTATTCTTCAAAAAACATATTTTTTGTAGTGTCAACAAAAACAAAGCAAGATATGGCATCAAATAGTGACATACAGTATGTTTGAGCTGTACACTGTCCCTTTGAGATCAAATAAGAAAATGAAATGAAACGATGCCACAAAATAATGCAATTTAAAATGCAAAAAAATATCTATCTAGAGACAAACTCAAAATATCAGTAAAATATGAACTATTTCTGACATTAATATCCTGACAGACTTTTTGAAAGAATAAAAAGCTCAGTATTTGCTCCTCCTGTGGTCTGTCCTCTCTCTCCCTCACTGTCTCATTAGCTGTTAGCTTAAACAGAGAGCTGAAAGAGGCAGGTTTTGGACCAAGCAGGGAAAATATCGCTTTTCATATTACAGCCTTGTGCTTGGTGAACAGGTGCTGTGATAAATGACTCACTGGCTTTCACTTGAGGAGGGGGGGGTCATAACTTTTTAACACTTAAAAACACACTGTTTTACATTTATAATTAGCACCGCTTGCATTGTACTTTCATTGAATATTATTATATTATTGAAAATTATTTGTTAGTGTTAACAATGTTTTTTTTGGGGGGGACAACTTTATGGATGGAGGGGTCTTGTCCCCCCTGACCCCCCCCGGGATTTCCCCCTATGTGCCACAGCATCACAGCTTCAAACTCACTGATGTCTGGGGAGCAGAGCTGGACCATCAGGAGATCTGACAGTGTGTCCCAGTGCGTTGCGTGTCGTCCTTCTGAGCTGGCTAGGCTAACCCTGGCTAACCTCACAACATGTCACACGACGTCGGGGGAGCTATTTAAGTGTGACATACAACAAACAGATCACTAGCGCTAGCCGACAGGCTACGGGGAGCTACTGAAGTGCGACACACAAACATCACCGGACAAGCGCTAACGTTAGCTACCGTATGAATTTAAAGCCACCTCCTGCATAATTTATTGCATGACTTGGTGCAAATATTTCCCCGCCCCGTGGCAGGTAGACCTCCAAAATTAACTCGCCAAGGGAATATTTTAGGCGCATTTGGCGAGTGGCGACCGCTATTTTACGGCACTGCTCAGAGCTGCGAAAACTTACATTTTCCCATCTCGGCAAGTGGTTTGCTCACACTAACGTTTTGAGACCCGCATGAGCGCAACATGCGGCAGGTGAACCAATCACGTACACGCTACAGGGTGGCAAATGCAGTCAGGATCACTGATTGGCTATCAACGCCGACACAGGTCCTGGTGTCCTGCTCGCATGTATTTTTCGTTTTAATATTTCTTTAATTAAATGAACTGTAAAGAAAAAAATCAGCATCAATGGAAAAGTCATAATATACTGAAGGGATGATGAAAAAATTACTACCAATTACAATTGTGTTAGTTACCTTTTACTACCTTTTAACGGCCTTAATTTGGGCTCCTTTTATTTACTACCTTTTACTACCTTTTACAACCCCGAGGATACCCTGTTATAGGGCTTTTGACTTGGCAGGTGATCTTCAGTTGGGCAGGTGAATAGTAGCTCTCAAACATAAACCAAGGAAGTCCTATACTCTTTGTAAAAAGTGCAGACAACCAAGGAAAAAGGAACTGAGGCACTCCGTCTTCTGGTAAACAATAATTTACAAAGAGTATAGGACTTCCTTGGTTTATGTTTGAGAACATTGTTTTATATTTGCCTCTTCATGAAAACGTTAACCTCATAGGTGTGCATGTAGCTCCAACAGATTGTTCTGTCTCTCTGTCTTGTCACTGTGAAACTGGAGATACTGGAGAATTTGACTGAACTGAACTGATGAACTGAAACATAACAAGTCACCCTCAGTTGTCAACCTGCTGAATGAAACATGCAGCAAGCTGCTCTTCATCTAGAGACAATGTCAACCTCCCAGAGAGCAATTCTACATCTTACATGTACTAGACTGCTGAATATTTATTAGGCAAAATGTAAATTTTGCTATAAATTTTGATCAGTATCAAAGAAATGGCTGCAGCCATGCATACAGCTTCATGTCACTGAACAGATTCCTAAGCTGTGTAGGTTTTTGTGAAAACACAAAGCAGATGATGTGCTGGACTGATTGTGTTTGTGATGGTGTGCAGGCTGTCAGGCTGTCTGCTCACACAGGAAGGCTGTGCTTCTCTGGCCTCAGCTCTGAGCTCCAACCCCTCCCATCTGAGAGAGCTGGACCTGAGCTACAATCATCCAGGAGACTCAGGAGTGAAGCTGCTCTCTGCTGGACTGGAGGATCCAACCTGGAGACTGGAGGCTCTCAGGTATGGAGAGACACACACAATGTCTTATAGAGGCCTGAGGAATATTGTTTCATGTTGAATGGTGGATATGAGTGATGTGGTCTGCTAAATCCTTCATAGGGAAGGTTATTTACTGCCCATGTTTCCATCCTCAAAGAGAATCTGCTGCTCTGACTCTGTTTCTTCCTCCAGGGTGGACCATGGTGGAGAGCAGTGGCTGAAACCAGGGAAACCAGGACTGAGGAAGTGTAAGTGTGGATTGAATTGAATTGAATTGAATGTAACAGGGACAGTGCACATTAATGAACATTTCTGTAAATGTGTAAAGCCCCTGTAGGTCATCATGGGGTTTCTGGCTTCCCTTGGGGAGGCGTGTCTAACCTGGGGTGTATTCAGCGCAGACGTACCGGTACGTAACGTCAAGCTAACAGAAACGATAAAGCTCTGAACAACCTGTTGCATTACACAAGCGTTGGGAGTACGGAAGCCCAGAGGGCCATTCTCCTCGCGACTGTAGCCGAAGAACTGACTGAGCAGGACATTAGTTTACATGGATCATTAGTAACAGGGGTACTGCAATACATTCAATGTCCACTATGAAAAAAAAGTTATTGTTAAACATTGTTTCAAAGATTTGTACCATAGGCCTTAACAAATGTGTTTTAAGTTTTAAGTTGAATAAAAGTTGCCATATGATTGAAGAAAAACAATAAACTATGTCTGATCTATCATCACACTTACCACATACATGTGCTCTTACCTCTTCAAATGAGGGGTAAAATTTTAAACATAGGCTACACTGAAAGCCATAATGGAGCACTATTGTTTCACGGAGGCTTAAATACAGGCTGATGCTGATTGGATAACACCTGTGACACGCCCACAAAACAGAGGAAAACTACCTGTGAGGCATGTTGCTCTCTGTTACAAAACATCACAACGTCAGACAACGTTACGTATCGTAACGTCGTTGAATACACCCCTGTTCTCTCCCTGCAGCACTGATTAGTAACTCTGCTCACCTGGGCCCAGTGTGCTGAGGTTACTTAAACTCCTGCAGTAGGCCAGCTCCTCCTCCCTCCGCTCCTGGCCACCTTTGCAGGCACACTGTGTTTTTGGTTTGGTTTGATGATGTTGGTTTGAGTTTTCCTTTTGTTATGTTGGCACCTTTACAACACCCTCACACACATACATACTCACTCATGCACACCACACACCACTGACTTTACTGATGTCCACCCCTCATTTGGTAAACACTTAATTAGGTCTAATTTGGTTTAATCTGGTTTAACAAAATATTATTTGGCTTTTAACATGGTGCTGTCTCCCTTCTTTGTTGTGACTCCCTGAGCCAGGTCATGACAAAATGCACCAGAATTTGCCAAAAGGTTATGTTGAGAATAGTGTGTTTCTGAATATCTGCTGGGACCTCTCTGCCCTGGACAGCAGCTCCGGGCAGAGAGCAGACTGGACACACAGATTTCTTGTTTTGCCTTTTATACAGGGAACTTTGGCATTACAGATGAATGGAGCTTTACAAAGTTGTGAGGGGATAATCTTTGAGCTATTGCTGCCTACAATAAGTGCCTGACTGAAAAGAGAAGGACCTGTGGCGTCCTGAAAAGTGCCTGAACAAAATGTAATCCACGTATGCTCCTGCTAACAAAGGCTGAGAGGGGAGGAGCCACACCATGAACAACTCTGTCAGTCACACACACATCTGCATACCTGAGCAGGTTTTCCAGCTCAGGAACTTCTATTTCCTTCAAAGTGGGCGCTGGTGGAAGTGATGCGGCCTCTTATCAAGAGTCTCCAGTGTTTGTTTCTCCAATAACTGTAGTGGCTTCAGCAGGTGGGCGGACTGGCCATCTGGACGTTCTGGAGAATACCGGCCGGCCGGTCTTTTTTTTTTTTCCTCCCCTTTTTGCTTGTAATCTACTGTTGTTCCATGTCCGGACCGATAGGTGGCAACAATGCGCCGGTAGGCCCTTAGATGCGCAGGCTTACTCTCCACTCAGCCGTGTCAAAGATACTCGTGGTCGTGTGTGCAAGTTGAGATGACTAGAGAGAGACCATCAGGGCCGCCGCTCCCTATACGCAGACTACGCTTTTGGTGACTGAGGCAGGGCTCTCAAGTCTCATTGGGAGAAGGGAAGCAAATCTGGGTGGCTCAACCCCTCCAGTGGTTTCACCTGCACCACCAAGAAAAAACATTCCAAAGCTGCACCGGCACCGTACGAGTCCAAAAGGCAGAGCGCACTGACATAGATTGTGTAACAAAGCGAAGAGGTGCCACTCCGCTCTATTTTCACTGGCTAACTGCAGCACACTGGCTTAGCTTGTCTATTCAGAGAAGAGGTATCACTTTGGCTTATTTTTCAATCTATGTTATCACAGGCATACTACTGCTCATTCATTGGTAGCTGAATTGTTAGGTCTGTTTGATAAGTAATTTACATTTTTAAAACAAACAATAATTTAACATGTTGTTAAATCATTTGTGTGCATTTTAGTTATTAACATTTTACACTGACATTAAAAACACTCTTTTGGTAGTAAAACAGTAAAGTAATAGAGTAAAAGGTAAAAAACGGAATTCCCAAAACTTTAAGGGAGGGGGGAGAGGGTGAGTTTTCGTGCATCCGTTGTTTTGGGCCAGGCTTAGTCAAAGTCCAGGGCTGTTTTTTAGTCCGGCCCTGGGCTTCAGAGCTGTGGAATCAGCCTGTGAGCAGCTTGTTAAAGCACAGCTAATGTGAGAGAGGATCACTGACTGCAGCAACATCTTAGCAGCTTGACTTGACATGGAGTTCCTCATGAGCCTCAAATTCAACAAACTCAGTTTGACTCGTTGACAGACTTTTTTTCCCCGAGCCTTGAAGGAGAGATGGCAGTGGATCGGAACGCTGAGATCTGTCAATTCTGTTGCGACTTGTTCCCACTTCTGTTTGACTCCTGAACACAAAGCAGCAAACATTCAGCTGTTTAGATGCTGCAGCTGCAGTTTCTGCTGTTTGTTCTCAGCTGCTTTTACCTGCTGAACCAAACCAAGCAGCTGTCTGTGTGGTGCAGGGAGAACAACCTGCTCCTTAACACAACCAAAACCAAGGAGCTAATCATTGACTTCAGGAGGAACAAAACGGACATGTTACCACTAACCATTAACGGGGACTGTGTGGAGAGGGTGGCAGACTTCCGCTTCCTGGGAGTTCACATCGAGGAGGGCCTGACCTGGGGTGTGAACTCCACAGAGCTGCTGAAAAAGGCCCAGCAGAGACTCTACTTCCTGAGGGTGCTCAGGAAAAATAATATCACCCAGAGACTGTTGGTGTCCTTTTATCGCTGCTCCATTGAGAGCATACTAACTTATTGTATCTGTGTTTGGTACAGCAGCAGCACAGCGGCCCAGAAGAAGGCCCTCCAGAGGGTCATCAACTCAGCCCAAAAGATCATCGGCTGCACCCTTCCCACACTGGAGGAACTGCACAGTTCCCGCTGCCTCAAAAAGGCTCAGAACATTGTTAAAGACACTTTCCATCCTGGTCACAACCTGTTTGAGCTGCTGCCATCAGGCAGGCGATACAGAAGCATCAAGGCCAGGACAAACAGGCTGAAAAACAGCTTCTACCCCACTGCAGTAAATGCACTCAATGCTGCTAAGGGACAGTGCAATTAATTTGTGAATTTGTGCCTGTGCGTTTTCACTGTTTACTGTTTTTAAATTCTATTTATTATGTGTTTTGTTTGTTTGTCCTTTTTTACAATTTTTTTCTGTTTTAATGTTGAATGAATGTTTACCATTAGGGATCGCACTTTTAATTTCGTTGTACATTGTACAGTGACAATAAAGACATTCTATTCTATTCTATTCAAATCACATTTGATGGGTCACAGGTGTAGCCTATCACCATAGGCGGCGCTAGGGCATCGGGAATGGGGAAGCTAAACAAAAAAAAAATGTTACCCAGCAGCAGCAGACTGACGCTTATAATAATAAAGGCTCCATCTTGCTAACAAGACCCAATGAACCCTATTTAACTGAGCATTACACTCAAAATTACAATAATATTTCATATAGGCTAGGCTGATATTGCTGATGTCATCAAACTGAGATGGCGCAGCAGAATAATTCATTCATTCTTTACACAGATTAATACTCATTATACTGTAGTAGCCCATATTAATTCATTAATTATAAAACGGGTGCTTCCCATCCTTAAATGTGATTGGCTGAGCTGCGTTCCATGCTGTTGTAAAATCAGTGTAACCCACTGGCAGACCGCAGCACAAAATATCCCTGCGCCACTGTAAACGGACAGAGCGTTGCCTAGCAACCAACTACTCTGCGCTCCACTTCCTTGTTAGGTCACATTTGTCTTTTGTAGACTTTTGTGAACAAAATGTCAGACTTTGTGGTGAATTTTGATTTGCTGGGTGGCCTGAGCCTGGATGAGTGGTTGGAGGAGCTGCTTGGTGTCTGTTAAAAGACGCTGAATTCACCACCAGCAACAATGTTTTCACCGGTGTGGTAAAGAAACTCCGCCGAGAAGGACGTGACAAATCTTCCCACCACCAAGCCATAACCGAGGCAGACTGCCAGAAGATGAGGCACTTTCAGGCACCAAGTTCAGACACACCTTGGGGGCTTGTCTGTAAAGTCTGGTTTGATGTGCAGCTTCATATGGGACGCAGGGCGAACGAGGGCAACCGCAAATTAAAGGCCGACTCCTTCAGCATTCGCCATGACGAAAATGGCCTAAAATATGTCACCCTGTCTTTGAACGAATGCACAAAAAAATCACAAAGATGCTGCCGAAAAAACATAGAAAGCCTGAGGGGATTCATATATGAGCAGCCGGGTAACCCACTGTGTCCGGTGGCCTCCCTGGAGAAATAGCCTACCTCTCCCTGCTGCCTCCTGATCCTCCTGCCTTTTATCTCCACACAAAGTGGACACAGTGGGCTCTAGTTTCGCAGACCCGGCGAGGCGGGGACACAGCGCAACTGCGCTTCGCCAACTGGGTGTGGCCAGGTGGATTTTGCAAGTTTGGCACGCCGTGCTCGGTGGACTCCGCCATCCCTCCTGCCGGCGGAGGGGAGGAGAGAAGGCGTGGAGTGGGTTTGACACAGCCGATTCACATTTAACCAATCAAATGAGCCCCTGTCCTCGCCTTTAAAATGCGCTGGGCGAAGGCGTAATGAACATTTACACAGCTGACATGGAGGAAGAGAGCAGCAGCAACACACACTCAGGACAAAGAGGCCAGTCTTGACTGCTGGAATGTTGCTGGAGCTTCCATCCATCCATCCATCCATCCATCTGTCCATCCATCCATCCATCCATCCATGCATCTATCCTTACATTCGTCTTCCTCATTCCCGTCTTTCCATTACCTACCTGCCTCGCATCTCTCTTTTTCCAGTTCTGTCACCGTCTGTTAAAGTTATTGATTTTTACGAGCAAATATAAATTTAACTGTGAAGCCCCCATTTTTAATGAATGTTTTTACCTCAAAGGATAATCCTCGCCATATTCAAATAAATAGCCTACATGTTTGTTTTGCAACTTTGGACTCCATCACTTACCCCAATGGCAAATTTCCTTTGGCTTGAATGTGGCCCAAATGAACAGCAAAGATGTGGCCCAGTTACAGAAGTGAATGACGGTCCATATCTGGCCCAGGTATATGAAAGCTGTGTTTGAACCATAACATAGCCAGACCTCTGCCACAGCTGGACCAACACCAAAAGATCATATGGCTTACAGCTGGGCCTCATACGGCACGCCTGTATGGCTGAGTTCTGGTAAAGCCTAATGGCTCTTATGTGGCCCACATGTGGCTCACAGACCAAAAGCCAGATTTTACCCAGAAGCTAACCTAATTTACACCAAACCTTTTACCTGGCTCACTTTCGGAAGTGAATGATGGGCCACATCTGGCCCTAGGGTGTATTAGCTTTAACTGAACCATAACAAAACCAGACTTCTACCAGGAGTGAACTAAATATGGTCCTTATGTGGCCTTCATATCGTTGACAGAGTGACATTACTTGAAGTGAATGACAGGTCTGCTGGCACCAAATAACAATAATAATTTTAGTGCAATATGAGCAGTGATTAAGTCGCCCTGTATATGGATCACTTTAACCATCCATGATATGTATGAAAATGAAACACACAAGTTTTGCTTCAAAGTTTTATTTCACAAAATGTAGTGCAAACAAAAATGAACAGTACAAAAAATATGAACAGTATGTAACTATAAATGAACAGTTTAAATTGAGCTGAACTGTCAGCTCCAGCTCTTTTCTTTTCATTAGCAGTTTTTTCTCTCTTTTCTCTCACCATCTGTGTCACCAGCCAGATGAAGCCATGTCTGAGACTGAGGAAGTCACTGGGTTTCTTCTAACAGCACCTTCACAATGCAGAACATTAGAAAGAGTAGTGTTATTGTAGCTTTTGATATAATGTAATGCACTGCAAATTTTCAAAAAGTTTTTATATTTCATAAACTGTATGTATGACTTTCAGTTGAATCAGTCAGTCACTTGTCAGATGCATAGAGAGGGAGGAGACAGGCCAAGGAGTGTCACCTCTCACGTGACACTGGTTGCATCACTACAGAAAAGTACTGTGATTGGTTCGTTGTGGCCAGGGGATTGTGGGATTTGTAGTTCTTGATAGACCACACTTAAGCTAGGTTACTCGCTAAACCAGTCTCCCGGTCCGCACACACACTTTTGAGGGCAAAGGCGAGTGAAATGTTTGCACTAAGAGAAGCACATAGAAACTGAAAGATGGCCACTCGACCATATATTCATGTTGGTGGACGGGCAGAGGCGCCGCGCATAGATCTCTGGCTTCATTACTCGCTAACGTTAGCAGCTAATCACCACTGACACGCCTCAGCTGCGTTAGCACCCAACGTTAGCAGCTAATATAATTTATATACGGTATATAAATTATATTAGCTGCTAACGCCCAGTGTGGTATTACCACAGTGGCATTAGCAGCTAAGCAGCTAATATAATTTATAAACCACACGGGAGCTGCGTTAGCTGCTAATATAATTTATATACCGTGCTTCATATGGCTTCATATAGACACAGGTGCTGTGTTAGCAGCCAATGTTAGTAGCGCTTAAAGTTAGCGACCGCTTTTAGCAAAATCAGACATTAGAGATCATTAAAGTTGAATCAAACATTTTCATCCTAAAAGCAGCAGGCTTAGCGAGGATGCTAACGCAGCCATAAGCCTGAGTCTAGTCACCGCCTTCACACGTCTTAAAGAAGAACAGACTTCTGTTTGGCTAATCATCTTATAGTTTTCTCCTCCAAAGACCAAAGGTTTTGTGGAACCATAACTTAGTGAGAATAAAATCTCCATTTATTATCATTAGTTCAACAAAATTTAAAAGGTTTAAAATTCACTTACCAAGCCAGTTGAAAGATGAGAGGAGCCAGGGGGAAAATTAGGCAAATAAGGTCCTGGTCACGTGCTGCAAAAGCCTCCACTCTGCCACCTGGGCAGGTGTCAGAGTGTATGGCCAAACTGAAGGTTAGGATGTGGCCCACATGTGTTCTGCCATATCACATTTGCCAGTTACAAGTCAGGTGTGGCCCAAAAGTAAAATCTATTATCTGGGCCAAGCACTTCAATTACAGAACTGTCCCAGAGGAGAAATCCCCTCCATTTTTGAAGTTATGGCCAAACCAATGTGGTTATGATGTGGCCCTCATGTGTTTTGCCGAATCACATCTCAGCCAGACAGAGGTGGCAAAAGTACTGACATTCTGTACTTAAGTAGAAGTAAAGATACTTGTGTGAGAAAAGACTCTGGTAAAAGTAGAAGTACCAATTCAACTTCTTTACTCAAGTAAAAGTAAGAAAGTACAGGCTCTGAAATGTACTTAAGTACAAAAGTAAAAAGTAAAAATGATTTTTTTTTTTTTTTTTTTTTTTTTTTTTTTACCATTAATGATACATATACCTTTTTGATAACTTTTTGATGAAAAAAAAGTTCAGGGCACACAAAACAGGAACATTTCCTCTTTTATTAACAACCTGCAAAGTGCTGGTACAGAGAGAATGAAAATCACGCAACATTCTAGTTTTGCTGCAAGCCCAGTTTCACACAATAATCAAGACTGAACTGACCAGAGGTCTTGAATGAGTACCTTGATAACAGCTTTGGTACTCTCAATACTTAATATACTTAACGTATATGACTTTTAACAGATTTTTTCTTGCTTCTCTGACTCTGTTTTGTTGTCGGCTAACGTTATCTTCCCTGGCAACTGTCTTCCTCCATGGCTCCAGATTTCTCTTTATGGTTTTCTTTTTCTTAACTGCTCTCACGCCCCGCGCCCTCTCTCCCTTTCCCTCTCTGTGCAGGGTTTCCTCCAGGATTTTTGGAAACTGTGGGGGAGGGCTTCAGCGTTAATGTTAATAATTTTTACCACGGATCTTTTGTAGCACAGAGGAGATATGCTGCTCAAACACTCAGTATGTAGTGTTGGTGTATGTTTATGAGTTGTAGAACATAATAAATTATCTTGAAGGAGTAGATGTTGACTCCAATAATTTAAAAATATGTTAAATTATTATTTGTTTTAAAAATGTAAATTACTTATCAAACAGACCTAACAATTCAACTACCAATGAATGAGCAGTAGTATGCATGTGATAATATAGAATGAAAAATAAGCCGAAGTGATACCTCTTCTCTGAATAGACAAGCTAAGACAGTGTGCTGCTGTTAGCCAGTGAAAATACAGCGGAGTGGCAACTCTTCGCTTTGTTTCACAATCTATGTCAGTGCGCTGCTGTAGCCTGGAAAGTTTCTCTGCCTTTTGTTCTCGTACGGTGCCGGTGCAGGTGTTGTAATGTTTTTCTTGGCGGTAACGAGCTCTCCCGCCCCACCAAAAAGAGAGAGAGAGAGGGAGACAGAAGTAACGAGCCTGTTTTGACAATGTAAGGAGTAAAAAGTACAGATATTTGTGTTCAAATGTAGGGAGTAAAAGTAAAAAGTCGGCAGAAAATTAAATACTCAAGTAAAGTACAGATACCTGAAAAATCTACTTAAGTACGGTAACGAAGTATTTGTACTTCGTTACTTCCCACCTCTGCAGCCAGAGGAACCAGCTAGATGCCACATGTGGCCCAAAAGTCAATGCTATCAGGGTACTGATGCAACAACACACTAGAGATTAAAACAAAGGTTGAAGTTTTTACATTCGCTGTTCTAAACGCCCAGAGTCTGGCAAGGAACTGATGCATTTTACATTTTCAATTTGTGTGGAGTCAGGGTTTCCTCTAGAAAAAAAATTGGCACCTGTCAGTTTTCAGGTTTTCAATTTACCGGACAAATGTTTGAAATTCCGGTCAAATATTATCTGAATTTATTGAGCTTAAAATTATATGCAGGCTATATAAGAATGATATCAAGGCATGTCAATTTATAGCGTAATCTTTTTATTGAAAAGAGGCTGTATCAAATTAAATGAGTGCCGTCAACTGACTCACGTGCGTAGCTTCTAAAATAAATAAGCCTGTGCTCTTTTAACATGAACATTGCATACAATTGCAACTACAATTTGCAAACACAAAAAAAGGCTCATACCATTTTAATAACGCGGCGTGCTGCCAACTTGAAATCAAATAGATGCAATAAAAACTTAATTCAGCAGCTGAATTAAAATCCAAAGTCTCAAGTGTCTCTCCACAACTTGCAATGCGCATCAGTCTTGTGACCTTGTTCTCCTCCAGGCGACTTCGCTGTGCTGTTTTGATCCGGTTCTGCAGAGAGAAACCTCTCTCTCTCTCTCTCTCTCTCTCTCTCTCTCTCTCTCTCTCTGATACACTGGAGACAGGGATCACGCAGTCTATTTTTTTTTTTAAACAGTAATAATAATAATAATAATAATAATATAAATAAAATTACGTGGAAATTGACTGTTTTAATAAAATTCAAATTGTGAATATTTTCACCGGACATTTACAAATTAAAAATTAGTCCGGTGATTACCGGATAACGGAAACCCAGAGTGGAATATTTATATATATGGAAGAAGAACTGTGTAGTTGGGCGGCATGGTGGTGCAGTGGTTAGCACTGTCACCTCACAGTGAGAAGGTCCTGGGTTCGATTCCCACCCAAGGTCCTTTCTGTGTGGAGTTTGCATGTTCTCCCTGTGTCTGCTTGGGTTTCCTCCGGGCACTCCAGTTTCCTCCCACCGTCCAAAGACATGCAGGTCAGGTGAATTGGAGGAGCTAAATTGCCCCTAGGTGTGACTGTGTGTGTGAATGTCAGTGTTTGTCTGTCTGCCCTGCGATGGACTGGCGACCTGTCCAGGGTGTCTCGCTGCCTTCGCCCTATGAGCGCTGGGATTGGCTCCAGCAACCCCCCGCGACCCTAGTGAGGATAAGCGGTTTAGAAGATGAATGAATGAATGAACTGTGTAGTTAACAGGAGCAGCTCCAGACACCATGACTGGAAAAAAGACATCACCGTACTGGACACACTGTTTGACTGACAGGTGATCAGGTTGGGTTTCCATGACGCTGCCAAACGGTGCCAATCTCCTTTGATCTGACATCAGATGTGACGGACAGTCGATATGGAGATACATTTATGTGCTGATTGAGATAGTAGCATTGAATAGTGGTTTTTGTGGGTATTTATTGTTAATGTGCCTGACAGTCTGTGAGGTTGTGGTGACGTGTGTGCACTGCCCGCCTGTCAGCCAAACTTCCACTGAGCCGGCTCCGCTCCGCCTTGCGCTGAAAGTAGACGTGGTTTCAGATGGCGAGCTTTTGGCGCACCTCGGCGAAGCCTTTTGGCACGAAACTGTCACTGTGCCAAGCTGAATCTGTTGACACCTCCCCCCGCTGCGCCGCCACACCCATCTTTGCTCACCTCGGTCTTTGAAACTTGCAAATCGTCCGCCTCTCCGGTTTCGCCGGTCGAAACTAGCTCTGCGCGGGGTTCGCCTCACTGCGCCACCCCGTGCTGCGCCGGGAAACTAGAGCCCAGTGTGACAGCGCTGATGTATGGTAAATTAACAGTATACTTTTATTATTATTGTTATTGTTAAAACCGATGTTAGTCATAGGCCTACGTCTGAGCAAAAACGCACCTGTCGCCAAACGCACACCACCAAAAGAGGAGTCCAAACATAACTGAACACTATTTTAACAATTGCACTATTAATGGAAATATCCAATTCAACATTAACGAGCCCAAATAGCCTGATGTGACATGATGCTGGCACTAGATGAAAAAGCAATCTTAGCGTCTGTGTTGCTTGGCAACCGTTCTGTCCACTCTATCTTGCTTGGTGGAAGAATGAATAGTTCTCAATTTTATTGTTGCATTATTACCAATAAATTATTGTTTTTTTTTTTCTTGTGTGTTTATTTTATGGGCTATATGTAGGGTAACCGTTTTATATTAGAACGCCCCTCAGCTAGGGCTGGGCGATATACCGAAAATTTACCGATACCGAAATATATGACGATAACCGACGTCACTTTGCTCATGTCGGTCTGTTCGGTATTTTAAAAAAACAAAATAAAAGTCGTCTTTGTCTTTTTTGGCTGTGTAGGCAGGCATGTTCATGTCCCTTTAAGACGCTGTACTACGTGTCCAGCGTGTGTGGTCACGTGACTCCACCCCTCCAGTCTGCAACAAGAAGGGAACAGTGTTGCCAACTTGGCGACTTTCTCGCTAAATCTGGCGACTTTCCAACTCTCCATGGCGACTTTTTTTGTCAAAAGTGACTAGAGACAAATCTAGTGACTTTTCCTGGTGTTATTGGAGACTTTTCTGGTATTTTGGAGACTGAAAGCTCGTGTCGTTCCTCTGCAGTTCCTGTTCTCAGCGAGCAGCGGGTGCTGCCGCGAGCCCC